>NW_023998431.1:2709681-2761229 GCF_014805625.2 Glossina fuscipes
AGAGAGAGAGAGAGAGAGAGAGAGAGAGAGAGAGAGAGAGAGAGAGAGAGAGAGAGAGAGAGAGAGAGAGAGAGAGAATAGTAGTGTAACGCCCTGATACAATTAAATAAACTTGAATATTAATTTCATCGCTTTAACCAAAAATATATATATATAGATATAGAAGGCCCGATTAGATTCCAAGCAAATCAATACTTGCGTAATGAAATGTAGTTCCCACTCAATAATCCGACTACATTGTCTTTTTGGAAACAAAAAAGTCGTCGACAATTACTACATTTCGTTGCGTGGAAGGTGCTTGACAAATGCTTTTTTCAAATGTGAACCTAAACTTGAGCGCAGTACTTTGTATTTAGTAGCGGAGCGAGAGAAGCAAGCGAGAGGAAATGTCAATAACATTGGAGCAACTTGTGCAGCAGGGACAATTAAGCCTGAAGAACAAACGTTACTGCTGTTCGAGAGAATCTTGTAAACACTCGTTCAATCCTCAGTTGAATGCTTATTCAAAAAGCGTAAATTGTACATAAAGACTTGTGTTTATATTTGCTTAAAATTGAATTGATACGAATTCTTGGTTTAATGCTTGCTCATAAGAGCATTGCTCTTCAAGAAAAAACGGTATGATGCATTAGGGGGTTAAGTCGTCTCAGTCATTTGCGTAGTTGCGTTAACAACCGAAATGATAGTGTAACACTTTATGCGCTGAGACGGGCGCTTAATCCTTATTTGTAGAAAGATTGTAATGGCGGAACGATTGCTGATATCAAAAGTCTGGATAGTAATTGTTGGCAAGAAATCTGTATCTACCATAAGAAATTATCTTAAAAGATGATGGCATCTGTTGATAGCCAATCAGATAGCCAATTGCCGAGGTCCCCGACTTGGGGTAAGTTAAAAAAACCAACAACGATTTCGTAATAAAATGAAAAAACTGCTCATTGAAGTAAGTAAGCGGGTGAAAATATGATTGAAAGTTTTTTTTTAAAAGTTTCTCGCTTGCGTAAGAATGATTAGGCTGATACTGCACGAGGGTGATATAACCTAATTGACAGACTTTCAAATTGTTTGTGTACATAATACAAAAATTATTTGTGATTATGAATAATGAGCAACATATTAAGTAATAAATAAATTCTAACAAAAGAAAGAAAGAAAAATCAAATTAAAAAAAACTGATCAAACAACTAATCAAGGCAAAATGATTATTAAAGTTGTAGTGGATCCTAAATATAAACACAAATTAATTTATGAACTTCTAGATTTTTTCTAATGAAAATTAAATGTAAATTAAAAAAAAAAAAATTCTTATATTAAACTGTTGACATTAAATACTATTATTATTCTTCAACAACGGACGTTAGCTTATGTATTTAGCTTTGCCCGGGGCATCATCAAGATCGTCGTCATTATTATCATTGCTATTATCATCATTAAATAATGCTCAAATTTAGCTCAAAAATTGCGAAAATAAATGCCTCACATGTGTATATGTATGTATATATATGTATATCTTTACATATATATGTATGGGTTTTCACATCTTCCTCAAGGTGCATATGAAAACTTAATAAAATGTATCCATAAAAAGTGCATAAAACTACAAGCATAGCAACCTTGATGAATTTAATGTGCTTTTGTATTCACTTGCATGCATTCAAAACCATCATTAAACGTTTTTCACAATCGCACATACCCACACACACCACAGCCATAGGAACATGCACACCAGCAAAAAAGTGCATCGTCTTAATCATTAACATCATCAGCTCTATGCTTTACATTTCGTATCATTAAAATAAAATTCACTTAATTCATCACCTTTATTTGAATGAGTGAACGAGTAGATGGATGGATATGTGGATGACTAACATCATGCACATGTACTCATGAACATGTCGTGCGTCATTCATACTCAGTTGTTGTCAGTCTTTGCCATAAGCGCTGCAGATGCCAAGCATAAGAGAAGTCACAAACATGAGAAAAATGTTTAATGTTTTAGCAAAGAGTCTGAGGTTGTTGTTTTTGCAATATCTGATGATACAAAGAAGATATTTGTAACGTTGATGGCGATATTTATATCTATCATAAATGACGTTTCTTGTAAGACTTGTTGCTATCAGTGAAATCATTTATACATATAGAAAGGTATTTTTGGTACTCATACTACTTAGACTCTATGCCAATACAAGTTCGTCTAGCATCTATAATGCTTGCTCCCCAACTCATAATGGAGCTTTCTTTAGGTCGGAAGCGATTGCAGAACTGGGACTGGAGAATTAGATGGGTGCGGTAGGAGTTTGCGAGACGAGAAATTATGTCCTCTTTGCTATTCAAATATATATAAGAGCTTTTAATAGATTATTCCTGCAATTTTTTCAAAGAGCCGTTTTAATCCCCTTTGTGGACAACGCTTGCTGGCCACTGATTTAGAAAGTAATCGACTTATTGGTGAATATATATATATACATCAGCCCATCTTGTCGCATTAGCGTTGCCAACGTGCAAACACCAAATTTTATCTTAATCTGTTTTTTTTTTTTAAGTGCAACATTAGAAATTCGACTTGAATGCTGAAAACAAAAAAAATAAATAATTAAAAAAAAAGATGATTTGCAATTTTTCTTTTCATAAACTAATGCTTCTTAAATGCAATCAAGGTATGCAGAAGAGAATAGAATCACGGCCGGTGCCGCAATTGCATTAAAGCACTCAAAGATTCATGTCGCTGCAAGATGAGTTTGTCGCCGGATGAATAGCAATAATTGCCACAATAATGGTTGAAATTAAAATTTTCAAAGTCAAGCGAGTTATTAAAAGATGAAAAGTTTTTGTGCACCTTACTGCGAACATTAGATACGCATCTAACTTATCCAAGGCACGAAAAATTCAACAACTTATATATAATCTTTCGTGCTAATAGCGGAAACACGATACATCGGTAGGATTAGAGCTATACCGATTTCATGTCGGCATACGCTTTGGAAATAAAGCCTGATATCTCCTCAGTGATTAAAAGAACTTGACTTGGGGAAATTGGAGTCCTCGCGCTACTTATTGTTTCAGTTGTTGCAGAAACGTTTATGACAAACCATATTTTTTGAAAGAAAGATCGCAAGAGCATCATAATCCAACGATCGCAGCGTGAGAGTCTACAAAATGATATTATTGTGTGATTTCATTAGTTTTGTAACATTTTCAAAAGCTCGATAATTTCTCGACGACACATAATTTAAAAATTTTTAATTTTATGTAAAACAGTCTCGGTTTTATAACAGTGCTTGCAGGGTAACACCAATGCAGCAGCCTGAGAAAAGGAGTTTTTTTCGACAATTTGTCCTTGTGTGTGTGTGTGTGTTTTTTTTTTTGGAAAGGTAAGAAAGGTAACAAAATAATAAAATTTGTCGAGGTTGTTAGGTTTATATTTATTTTATTTTATTGACGTTTAACTAACGTTGAAGCCATTAAGGCCTATCATAATTGATTACAATGTCTACCGTGGATGCCATAATAAGTGTAGATTCAAGAGAAAAGAAAATTGACGGTAAAGAGAAAGAAACAAAGTAACTAGACTAGTAAGAATCGTCCCAATGCTAAATAACTAACAACTGCAAGAATTAAAAGGTTACGTTCGTGAGTAGGATAGCAACCTGTGAACCTAGCAAAGACTAGGCCGATGAACAAGTAATTCGATGAATTAACAAATGCTAACAAGTCTAAGTAAGAAATTAAGTCGAGAGTACTCGGAGTTTTTAGATGTATCAAAGCATCGAAGAATAGCATCGATAATCAGCACTAGGAATTTCGAGTTAATTACAATTCCAATATTGGCAGCATTTACGCTTGGCGAATCTGAGGTGTATATGCGGCGACCGAGACATCATGGCATATGTTTTAGCCTAGTTCACCGTAAACTCATTCACATCACACACATTCAAGAAGAGATCCAGTGCAGATGGTAACCAATATTGCATTGACAACCTTCAAAACTATATATATATATATATTCACATTTTTACGGGAATTGTTCTGAAAAAATATTAAAAAATGGCAACATCAGCGACATTGTCATGACGCACTTTTACGTTTTTAAGGAGCCCTTCGACACAGCACAAAGCAAAAAATCGTAATTGAAACCTCTCTCTTCCTCTGTCCAAGGAATCACATATCAGCTTTTTCACAAATAATGATTTCTGAGGGATTGGTAATTGTTTAAATGAAAAATTGTTTAATTCTCCAGCAAGGAGAGGGCTGTCTTTTATTAATAAAAAATGTTTAAATACTTAACTTATCGAAAATATCCTACGCCTTTCTCTAGAGAATGCCTCTTTAAGGATACTGTAAAAAATTTGAATGAAAAGAGGAAAATTCTGGAAGTTGTGCGACATGTTGTTGTCGAAAAATTTGCTCCGAAATAACTGCACGCAAGGTTTTAACATGTACTGTAGATATTTTCTTAAGCACAATACATTTTTTTTTTCCTTCGGTAGTCTACAGTTCCAGCACCGTTAAAATACCCTTTCAAGTTCAAATACTGTTTTTCATTTTCTTTCCTCGAAAAGTTGTTGCTCGAAAGTGCCGCTTTTGCAGCATCTGTCGCATCTACATATTGCGATATAATAGGAAGATGGTCAAGAAAACATATTCTCCAACAATTTCATCCCAAGGTTTAATAATTTCTTGGTGAAAGCAGTGCAAGGTTGGAAAGCGACTGTCAGCCTCTTACCTACTTAAAGATCACTTCGATGAAGCTGTACAAACATATCTTTTTTTTTTCGAAAAGTGTATAAGAGGGGACGTTAGACTACCACTTCCGGAAGGTTATTCGTTTGACAAAACACACATTGTTGCCGTAATGCATGGGCAAGACATCCTCAAGGAAAACTGTTTTTGCAGACAATGAATTTTTCTCTCACATATTCCAGGCGATTTAAAGTAACTTGTAAGTTAATAAAAAGAAAACATTATTTTTCCGAAAAATGTATAGTATGGTTATCTCTCAATGAGAAGCCATTACTGACACACGAAGTTCAGATTTTTTCCTTGTTTTGCAAAAATAAAAGAAGCGGCACTAAAATAACTGTAATGTGTTAACTAAGAGTCGGAGGGTCCTGAAATTTTGATACATTTCTGAAGGTCTGAAGGTTGATACTATCCAAAAATCGTATGGATTTATCAATAGTGGCGACACATGTATATTTTCCTACGAGTTTGTTGAGCGAAATGTTAGCTATGGTTGTGTGGTGTTCCTAACTTTCATTTGTAAGAATCCTTCAGAAACTTTCTTTTCTTGCGTTTAAAGTATTCAACGAAATGTCCATGCAGTTGCTGCAGACTTGAAAAATGAAAACTACTGTGAAGACATTGTCCAAAAATCATTATGCGAACAGTGAATGAAAGCAAGCAAAGCCTACCTGCCAAAGTGAGGCTTTCAACATAAAGCTAATATGGAACGCAGTTGTTTGCATTGCATTGAAAAAAGTAAACAATCACAGGTAGATCGAGCTTGTTTCAATTCATTTCTCCTTTCAACAACTTGTGAAACCTAAGAAAATAACTGTCAAATTCTAAAATCTTGCTCGCTTCTACATTCGTATTAATTGTATAAGCAGAACGTTTTGTTATACCCCACCAACCCACCAACAACCACAGTGTACTGATTGCAACATTTCGCTGAAGAAGTATTGAGCGGTCAAAGCTTTACCAAATATTGTAAGTAAAGTATTTGAACTTTTTAAATTTAGTTTCCAAAGTTTAGACATTTTAAGGCAATGAAATATCTTTCTTAAATGTAATTAAGTTAAAGTAAAAAATACTTTACATAAATGTTAAAAAAAAAAAAAATAATAATAATAAAGGAAAAAAACATAAAGGAATTAAAATAACAGATTTATGTAAATATTTTGTATGTTAGGTCAATTGATTTATGTTCATCGGCATCAACGTTTTTTATAGAGACTTACGTTTAGCAACTTAAAAAACATATAAATTTGGCTTAACTTCAGAGAAAGGCTTAAACATTATTATTTGCACACTTTATGATTTGAAAATGAAACGGATGTACGATGTGTAGGTCGCAAAAATATCGAACAATGTAAATATCATAAACACAACCAACGCCTAAAAAAAGACTGCTAATGGAAAACAATAATAAAAACTGACTAGACTTTTACCTTTATTTTATTTTTATTTGTATTTTAATTTTTTTTTTTTTTTTTTTTTCACTCTTTTAAGTGCAAACAACGCATCTAAGCAAATATTATTGGAAAATTAATAGGCAGCTGTCCTTTCGCCAAAGAAAGAAATTTATTCAATGAATCTATTGACTACATGTGTATCTATACATGTTTCTATACATGCCTTATATAATAATAAATACACACAAATATATGTGCTAAAAAAAATAAATAAATATTTTTATTTTTAATAGGCAAAAGACATCTGCTGTTTCACGTTTTTTCTTTTCTTCGTCTGATATTCGGCGAAACGAAGGGGTTACGGTGGAGAAGCAATTTTCTAGATTTTTTATGTCGTGCGATGAGTTCGTGTCGTTTTTAATTATGGTTTATAGCTTTTGCATGTTTAGTAAGATCTTGTAAGATTATCGGGGAACAGTTTATTTTGTTATTATATATTTATACTGTGGGGAACTAAACAGTCTTCCTTGGATGCAAAATATTCTGAGCATCGCGAAATTATTTTCCATCCATGTTTCTGCAATTTCAACAATGTATGGATGGTATGATCTTATGACACTTTCCAATAAAAATTCGCTTAAATGATGAGAATAAAAGTTTGGAAAGACATTTATGGTCTTGTCTGAAATAACATTATTATGACATCATATCGTTGGCAACGTTTGTTGCTGTAAAACTGCCGCTCTTTACTGCCAAAGATATTTCGGCAATCAGTTTTTGCAGAACTCTTTATACCCACTGAGGAATGACGGAAGTGTAGGGCACTTGTGCGTCCATAGTAACGCCTGAGATAGCCAAAACCAGTGAAAACACTATAATGGAACACGGCCACCACTAAAGACTCTACAATGACTTTTCAAAACAAGCCGTTAAGTGAGAAATGGTCGGGAAAGTGATCCGATTCGGAACATTTTCAATAGCGTTCATCCTTAGGCCGAAACACGACCATGTACCGAATTTCATGAAAATATCACAAAAATTGTGACCTGTAGGTTGGAAACAAATAGCTAAGGCGGACAGACGGACAGACAAGCC
This sequence comes from Glossina fuscipes, assembly GCF_014805625.2. NCBI lineage: Eukaryota > Metazoa > Arthropoda > Insecta > Diptera > Glossinidae > Glossina > Glossina fuscipes. The sequence goes on from NW_023998431.1 coordinate 2,716,911, forward strand.
ACCTAAACCCATCTATATATTATACCAATCAATTCAGGCAATAATTCCGATTCTCTAGCCGTTCTCTATGTTGCGTACATCCGCACAAACTTAATATACCCTTGTACCACAAGTGTCGTTGTAAAGTATAAAAAAATAAACGAGTACAACTTGCTTAGTTGTTTACAATTAAAAAATGAAAAGAAAAGAAAGTTACCCCATTCCTTTACTATCTCTTCGGTCTTTGAAGACGCATTATTTTGATCGTCCGGTTATCGTGGCGTAGGACATTCCGACTTCCCTATTTTTGTTGTGTTAAGCCTCATTGAAACAGTTTGCAGGTTTTGTGGGCAGAGAATTATTGGTTTTTGCATCACGACAATACAACTTCCCGTTGGACGATATGGTTCTTTCGGACCATATCTCTCGAAGTTCAATTTATATTCCTCCACAAATACTGTCTTTACCTATTTTAGATGCCTCGGTGGCTTGGTTATTTTCGAAAAGCAAAAGACAAAGTAGAGACATCACTGTGACGCAAGTACTGATTGTCGTGGTAAAGTCCTATCAAAAGTGCTATCGTTTCTTTAGAAAAAATATACGATCTTATGTCACTTACTGCTGAACATATTCGAATCGAACTTGTCCACGAATGTCAATTCGGGTGCTGTTAACTTTGGAACTTTAGAAGAAATATAGTTGCAATAAGCTCGAGCGGACAACAGTAGTAGGAGGAGGTAGCATTGCTAATGTTATTTCCAACGAAACGCTCTACTGGATAAGTGTGTAAAACTGCGAAGTAACGAATAACGTGCCTTTTTGAAATTTTGGAGCACACAAACCTTGGATGTAAATGCCCGTTTTAGACATCGTTTAAATCGAATCGTGATATTTGATATTGCGAAGAAGCTTATTATTTAATGTCTAGTAATAATAATAATGTTAACAAAGGTCTATTTTTATTTATTAATATAGTCCGTAAGACAAAAGTCATTGAGATAGGGAGAAGTCTAAATAGTAAACATTACTGCTATTCTTAAATTTGTTAAAATAATTGACTTAATTGAACAGAATAATAAGATTAACGCAACGATTTTGTCGGGTATCATTTTCTTTCCCATTCTTTTTGTTTTTCTTGGCCATCTAATAAGTAAGCCAGAAAAAGTTTTGCTTTAACAAAAAAAAAGAGAAAAAACGAAAAATGAAAATCAATTTTGAACTCTTTTTACGCCAAACAGCGCACAATTTGTTTTGTGTATAATGCAGTTGCAAAACATTTTGGTACGTTGGTAAGGCTCTCCATTCTATATAAAAGGGGGACACGCAGTTAACACCATTAGTGTATGTATTATGATGGTGCTGGGTCATCTGTGGCAGCATTATGAGAAAACCATCTGCACATGTATTTGTGTGCAAAAAAAAAAAAAAATCATCTCACGTATCTATAATTGAAAATGTGTGCATGCGTGTGCTGCGCACGCCTGATTGTTGGCTAAACAATGTCGGAAGATACTCCTCAGGCTAAAGAACATCATATAATAGCAATAAAAGCTGATAAAAGGCAGCAACTTTTAGCGCATTTCATTTTTTCATTACTCGCTTTGATTCGCTTTCAACTATTTGGAGTAACATGTGTGCTTCATAATTTTTTACAACCATGTAGATGGGTAAATGTGTAAATGTGAAAGAAAAAACTAACAAAAAGAAACGTTTTAGTTGATAGATGGTTGCACGTGAGCGTGGAAAATAAATAAAACTTTTTTTGGTTCTTTGTTTTCCATATAAAATTTCACATTTATTTATTTATTTTTTTTTTTTTCACAGATTTTAATAAAAACTTTTTAAAGAGTATTTTACCGGCATATAAATAACTATGATTTTTAGAGGTAACCACCAAGTCGTGTAGTCATACCATAAATAAGTGAAAAATCTATGTTTGCTCTGAGGGCCAACTTAATTTAATATATTCATTACTTGACGTACGAGACGCGAAATTTTTCTTAAGTAAGCTTTTAAAAATACTTTCGCGAATTTCATTCACACGGTCTTGCCAAAATGAAAAATGAAAAGAAAAATTTTTAAATGAGTTTCGACTCATGTCTTGGTTTCCATGTTTGTTTTTTTCTTAGATAATTGTAGCCAAATAAAAAAAAAAAAAGTTTAAATAATATTTTAAAGATATATCGTACATTTGAAGAGAGAAAAAAAATCGAAATGTTAACTATATTTCCGGACGGAAAAAACAATTTTTTGCACTGCTACGGTAAGCAATCCGTAACGCGACATGAAAGATCCATTATACTGTCCCTTGGCTCTAGTCCTTCAGCCTTAGGATTCTTGAGAATCTCGCCAGCGTTATGACTTGTTCCTTAAACACCTTGTGTCTGATTCTACAGATGGCCTCGCCTTTGACCCCGGATATAATGGGACATCGCAATTCGCTCCTTGACAGAATTTGCGCGAATCGGTATCAGCGGTTCCCCTATTTTTCAGGTGACAGCGTAGAACGTTGGTGATACCTAGTTTTAGCATTTTATGTCTTATACTCGGCTTATACACGCCCTGCGTTACGCTTTCAAAGACAATTTTAGTTTTCTTGCGCTGTTTAACATATCCCAACACCCCATTATCATGGCTCCTTAGTGTGCCCACCGAATGATTTCCCCATTAGCTAAACAGTTAGCCCTTTTATTACTTTCAATACTTAAAACAAACAGTTACCTGTATTGGATACACGTCATTATGCTTGCCCAGCTCATTTAAGATTTAAGGACACTTCAATACAAACTTACATGTTTAAGATGGCGGGGCTGTCGAAGTGAATGCAGACTGCATAAACTTCTGCTTTGAAATATGGAGGTAATGCATTCTAGCGTGATGGCCCTTTGAGGCCGCATAGATGGACAGTCGCTTTAAGCAAGGAATACAATAGTGTGCGTAAATTATTTCCGCAATCATGCCGTTGAGTACTTTACATATTATTGCCTCTGGAATATTATTATTACTATGGACTCGTAACCACTTTGGTGCCTATCAAACCTTTATACAAATCTACTAATTATTTTTCTCACATCGTAAGTACTTGGAATGTAGCGGATATATCCAAAACGCCTTCTAACTGAGAAAACAGATATGCTATTTTTTACGTACGCCTCCTACTGCATATCAAAGTCCAAATCATTTAGCAAGAAATGCCTACGGATTTTGAGATTATCTCTCATCCACCTCTTTGTTTTTATGAGATACGTAATAAGTACTTTCTCCTCCTCTACCTATAATGAAACGATTACCTTAAAAAGTACTATGAATATCAGAGATCATGTGATGTGTTTGTGGAACACAAATCCATAGCGATGAAATGTCTTTTTAATCCATTAGATGGGCTTACCTGCAACGGTCTCTTATGCGTTTCTTTAGTATGTACAGTTCAGTTCCATTCAACAAAGAAATTCTCTCACCAAGATATGGGAAGCATGTAGGCTTTTCGTAGCCCAATTAATATCTACTAAAAAGCGGGGGTAAATATTATGCTTTATCTCTTCCCACTAAAAAAAAAAAAAAAAAACAACGAAGGAAGTAACTAATATTTGCATGCATCCGCGTACAGCTGTATAAAGGTCTATTTACTGTACCGTGATTGTATTTGCAATAGCTAGAAGAGCCAATGTGAAGATTCTTGTTTCTAAAAACTTTCTTCGGAGAAAACAAATCTTATGAGAGTTGCGGAATTTTCGGTTTAATATTGATACAAGAAGTTCATAGCGCACAAAGTGCACAAAATAAATTCTCAGCTAATATATATTTAAGTTTTCTGATAAACAAAAATTTTAATAAAATTATGGTTTCGTTATGGGAGAATTGTTTGCTGTAAATTTTATTTTGTTTACCAACTGATTCGTTATGCCGGAGAGATTTTTTTGGTCAAATATAATAAAATAGAGAACAACAACGAGAAACTATTCGATTTTACATTAAAAGCACAAAAATATAAATCCTTCACTACGAGAAACTTTACCACATATTCGACCACCAGCAACAGCAGCAGCAGCAACAAGAGCAGCAGCAACAACAGCATATTGAAAGTTATGCGTTTCCTTGTATTGAGCAAAATTATCTGTTAATGTATTTTTTATCGTGTTGTGAAGCCATTTGTTTGAACGATTTTATGAGAGTTTTATGACTTTTAAAGTCGAATATAAACAAATTTCAAGATTTCGCCTTATGTTGTTGTAGATAAAATAAAAAATAAAAAAAATAAAAATGTTGTAATAAATTCACATTTAATCATAATTTATTGCTTCAAAGAAAATTTTGAAAACGGTTTAGATAGAACATTAAAAGATTATTTTAAACGATTTTTCATCTCAAGATTTTTTTTGTTTTCTTTCTTTCTTGTTTTTCTAGAGTTTCACAGATAAACATGAGCTGCTCTTATAATGCCATATATAAGCTATTATTTTAGTGCGATTTTTCCATACATTTCCACACATACACGCACACACATTTTACGCATTTCCCAACAAAATAACAAATTTAAGATAACATACAAGGAGGATAATATACAAGGAGAGTAATCTAACCAATATACAATGGACGTATGGCAACCCTACTAACATTCATATAAACAAACAGCTTCTTCTTCTTCTTTTCGGCTACAATAACACGTCTGGTTCTTGAAAAAAAAAAAAAAAAATGTGAATATTCTGTTCCGATGTGCTAGACTAGACCTTTGCACCCTATACCACTCTTGATAATTGAAATATTTGATATATCAGCTCTGTGACCATGTACGTAATGTAGGATACGTAATAATATTACGTAATAATATTTTAAAAGTTGCTTTCTGAATTGATATCTAACCTTCGAAGAATTGAGGGGCGAATTTTTCCATCTACCGATCAAATTTGTTCGAACTGCTAAGTCTTGTTTGTGTCACGTAAACTGTACTGGGGAATGTACTCAAAGCAAAGAATGTACTCATAGGACGACAGAAAATAGTCGGATCAATGCAAGTAAATAAGTTCTTTTCACCTCGGAAACGATCGTTCATGACCACTAACTTAAATCAATACATGAAATTTGAGAGAAAACCTTTCGCTAATTGTTGCGATGCTTTCATACGACAACTCGGTTAAGCATATGCACCAGTTTTAAAATTAATAGCGTTGTCTGTGTTGAAGGAGAGACATAGGATCTTTCACGATTCACGATCATTTTCGAGAAAAATTGACATATGGCTAGCAGTTAGTGTATGGGACAAATTGTATCTTCCTTGCTGAAATATTTACACACGATTTTGGACGAAAATTTGGAAACATATAGAAATAGAATGTTGAGAACGGATGATTTGAATCAAATGATGAGCTTATTACGGGCACAGGAACGTATCTCGAAACTTCAGAGAAATCGTTCTATAATCTTAATTAAACTTTCGATTAATTGTATCACTATTGAAGGCGATTCGCTGGAAAACTGCATAAACTTGCCCTCAAATTCATAAATAATGTATTCGCAATTTTAAAGCATCTAAATTCCGTTTTCAAATTGAGAGCACATTACGTTCTGGGTTTGTTTATTAAAACCCAACTTGAAAAGTAAAAGTTTATCCGACGAATTTAAAATGTGCTTTACATTTATGTAAATGAACACATTTCCGTTAGAAAACAATAACAAAACTCTTGTTAGCTTTTATTGTTTTATTTCAAAAGCATAAAGTTTTGAGTTTTCATTCCGAAAATTTTGTGCTGTTTACATAATAAAAAGGCCACAAGTTAATTAAAACAATTTTCTAATTGAATGATTCGTTTCTTCTTTTTTTTTTTTTTTTTAGTTCTACTTTCTCTCATGCAGCCGTTAGGTATACAAAGGTGTGATATACAGTCACGAGTACATGAATGGGTTTAATCTTTGCCTTTCTGTTTCTCTTCTAAATTTGAAAGAGTCCAATGAATAGTAGTTTTGAAAAAAAAAAAAAAAAATTGTTAATTAGAAGTTGACAGCAATTTCTTTCTTACTAATAATAACATACTACTATAACTATTACAGTCTTTGTATTAGTGTTATGTGAAGGACTACCTTACAGCGGAAGTCTGGAGCACAGGCCTATCAATTTCATGCAGCTATCTTAGAATTATTAAATATGCACGTTTTTATCGTCTTCTTTAGATACACGTTCGCAATTCTTACATATATGCCTTAGAATATATTGATTCTAAGCTACGAACTTCACTACCGATTGTTGACTGAGCTCAGCTGCAAGCGATTGAGGTTAGATATTCTTTTTTTTCCTATGATCTCACCATAGAAATCGATATTTGCAAACATATGGACAAATACTGTTTGACCCGTTCAAGTAGCAATGACAACTTAATGAGGAAAATATTCCCTACCCTGAGAGTTATATAAGAATCGCAATCTCCAGGCATGATTTCCTTCATCATAGCCGGACATTACGCATAATAAAATATTAAATAAAACGTCTATAAATGTTTGAGGAGAAAACATACTCTCTTATACTTTCCGGATATAAGACAAAAGCCGTATTTGTAAAAGCACCCTATGTGCGTCAAATTTTGTAGACAATGAACACATTTGGAAAAATTTGCCCGACACACCCGAAACGCTTAATTCGCACAAGATGTGAAATCAGTTTAATCGAGTTCCCCTATGATGGTAGAATTTCCTCTAACTCAAAAGACAAGATCGAAATTTAAAATTTCGTTCGTATACATTTTTCAAGCAATTGTGCAGAACAAGTTTGACTGTAGATCAAATACAGACACAAGTATGTCTTCGTGCATTTATCTATTGTAGTGTTAATGAGGAGATATGTGCGCGAAAGCGTTCACAGGATTCAGTCGATAGGTAGGTAGCCCAAAAATATTGTTATCATCGATGATGAATGAGGAAGAAAATCCGCGTCTACTTTTTCATAGGAAAGTTGTTATTAAAAACTTTTAATTAATGAATGCTTAATAAATCCCTTATTGTTCGGAATATATACGCTGGAGTCCATCAATTATCTCAACAGACCTATAACAAGTAAATCACAATTTATACGTAAAATGACGTCCATACATATTCAGATACATACTTTAAGTTAATATTATGCCATAAGTAGAGTAGAGTATACGGATCCAAGTATTTAAGTACAAAAAGTAATTTGCAGAAAACAATTTTTTTTTTTTTCTTTTTATTACTATTTGTTACACTGCCTAACCTAAGGGCGAATTAATTTGTTGCCAATTGTATGTATGTATATACGTTGTATGTGCGTCCACCCTAAGAACTTTTGCTTTTTATCAGTTCCTAAATAGAAGGTTTTAAATTTCCTGCTCTTTACAGCTGAATAGAATAATAGCAGTAAAAATCTTTAGCCAAAAGGCATAGTGTTTGCTATAAATACATATACAAGCATACATACACATACAAACGTTGCTGATATACGTACGTGTAACTCATGTACTTAGTAGTTAGTTTAGCAATCTGGTGTGGCTTTGTAATATTGAAATTCCCAAGATTTGACTAGAATTTAATTATGAAGGTTAGTTCAAGTTTTTGTTTGCACACAGAATTTTTCAACGGAAGTAAATTACAGAACCGAATACATGCAAATATAGGCAGACAGACATTTATTGTTCAAATCTGGCTTTTATTCGAATGCGAATACACACGGATTTTTTCTATATTTTTAGTTTATTTATTTATTTTTTTTAATAGTGCATATAAGCTTTCTTTGAGGCTTTTTAAGCATACACCTGTGTGTATGCCTAGGCGCATATAGGAAATATACGTAATAGAAAAATATTCACATTTATTATAATCTCTTGTATTCAAATGTTTTTTTTTGACATTTTTAGTAATCCTCACTGAATAGGCTTACATTCGAAGGACTTAAGAAAGCATTAGCTTTTTTTTTGTAGGAAAAAATTACCATATTACGTTTACGTTTTTAACGTTACGTTTCAGTCACAGTCACAGTCACAGTCTAACTCTTTCTCTTCTTTCAATGATCCATCAGTACAGGGGCGTCATAACTTCGGCGTGTATTTTTTGTCTAGCAGTCAACAGCGACCACTTCCGCACTTCGAAATCGAAATAGATATATTGCCGACATCTGGTTTTACCAAAACAGCGCAAGATGTCAATCAGCTGAAAAGTTCGTTTTGTTAAAAATGAAATGCGATAGGAAATGCCGTTAATGAATAATAGGAAACCCATTTTTAAACTGGTGCTCGATTCTGGGTAACGCGAACCATTAAAACCCAACACCACTTATGACGCGCATGTATAGAACCCTCAGAACTACTTGGGATAGATTCACCTTTTATTAGATCGGTCGATATTTTTATATAACGGTACAATATGCTTAAGAATGCTCACTGTCTGACTGAGCACCGATCTACTGACTTGATTGTTTCTACGGCTACCCTTAAGTGCGACTTGAAGAGGATCGGAGGTTGTAGAACGGACGCATGTATAATTGCTAAGCTAGCTAGTTCGGGATATGAAGGAAGGTTTTAAATTTTTACCCCACGGACAATACCCAGGCGGTTAAATCTAAAAAAAATACACGTGCTTTACCTTTATAAACGGACGGATGAAATCTACTTAGCGAACGGGGGGCTCATAAGCGCTGGGGTCTTCTGCAATCTACCCTACTTATGGTCTCCCATGATTCGCAATAGGAGACATCTCTTTTTGAATTGATTGATCTAAACGTGCCTGTATGATGTCGGCCCATGAACTTTTGCGTTCAAAATATCGAAAATGATTCAAATCGAAACACTCCACACCATGTAACGTCTTTTTTTGAAAATTCGTTATACGAATAACTGCACTAATCGTAGGGGTACAGGATATGTAGTGAAGGGTGGTGTCTCACCATAACGTTTTAACTTGTTCAAACCTAAAAAAAAAAAAGTTTCCTTTTTAATCATTAATTTCATAAACCACATTTACAACGGGCCGTTTATGATTAGCCAGTCAAGATGTTTATCGCAGTTTGAACACTTTTTTCATTATCTACATTGAAAGTTACGGCTTTTAGAACTCTAAAGACAGTTAAACGAACAGCGGGTTGCAGTCAAGTTGGGGAAACATGTCATTACGTTCAAGTGCTTTATGAATCGTACGCTTATGCTTCTGTCATTATTTTTGCTCCTTACAATGCCGCATTTTCGGTGTAAACATAAGAACTATGGTACTTACTTGGTTTCGTTTTCTTTGAAAAGCAAAACGTATAATTATAAGCTTTCTCATAGCTCAGTAATGTGCCAAGGAATGGGCATACGGTGTTTTTATAAGATCTATGCATGTATACAGTATGTAGGATGTTTTAACAAAGTTGTCACATTTTAAGTCAGGCAATGTAATAGATCCCTTGTTTCGCAAGATACACGATTGATTTTGTCATCCTGTTGAAAGTGTACGTCATCCACATCGCTTGCAAAAACTTGAGGTCAAAAGACTCACTTAATCTTGTTCAATAATGTATCCATTAATTGCTACAATGTGCCCCCTTACACCCACGATATAAACATCGCACCTAAGTGTCATTTGTTATGGGCAGAGCGGTTGCCCGACTGTCTATCTTCGGCTTTCATAGCCATAGCTCTGGAGGCGACAATGTTGACCGTTTGTATACGCAGGATAGTTTTCTTTCAAAAATTAGAATCTACTTCACGTGAATGCACCTGAAGGGCTTTTAGTTTTTACTTGTAAAATGTCATCGTAATGACACCTTCGGTTGATTGCGGCTATTTAATGAAAATTTCTCAAGTGCTTTTGCCCCCCATCAACATAAAACGGGCGTTCTGATCGAGAATCATTTTTTAAACTTTGCGAGAAATTCTTGTGACCGTACTTTGTCTAAAGTATATTAATCGTGGCCTTTACTTCATTTCAAAAATTTTTTATTCGAAATTCCTCCTGTAATAGTAAAGATTGCCACCGGTTCGTTATATTGCACTGCTTGTAAAAAGTCTAAAACAAGATATAAGTGCAAACGAACTTTAGTGCTATTTGTTACCGAAATGAGTTTTTAAGGACTTTTCAATGAGAAGTGTTGAAGAGTCCCTTTTTAAGTTTAAGCATTATCATCAAAAAGTGCGAAAATATTCAATATGAAATTGATTTCTGAAAAGAAAGCATATCATGGTTGATGCAATTTTGCTTAAGTAGTTTTTCTGATGATTAAACAATAAGGCAAAGATCTCAATAGTGACTACAAAAAATAATGTCCCGTATATCTTCTATGTATATGGAAGTGTAAACGCTACGATCTTCTAAAACGCATCGCGTGAGGTTCCGATTGACAATCGAGTCTAGCAGCGTGAAATTTTGCTGGTATTTTCCTCATGTGTTAAGAAACTTTGCATGAGCTCAGCTCAAAAAGTTTGTCGTATAACTTTTAATGCCAAAATCAACCATTTCTTATAATATATCCCCCGCCACTTGTGGTACAGGGGGATATATTAATTCTCGCTTTAATTTCATACTCCCCGTAAATTTAAGGAAAAATAAGTCACTGTTCAGTTACATAAAAACTGCAATTTATTATTTCAATTTAAAAAAAATTGTCTTCTAAGCAAAAACTACCGATTGTTAATAAAAAATTTATTGTTAAGACGATGTTGTCTAAAAATGAAATCGGAGGATAAACTATAGCTAGAGTGGGCTTAGTCCGTCGGCTATCGTGATAGTTCAGAAAGACTAATTCTATTTTTTTTTTTTTTTTTTTTTTTTTTCTTTTTGTAATACTATAAAGATTATTTAGGTTGTGTGCATTAATAGGTAAGACAGACGCACAAGACATTCATGAATTTAAAATAACAAATTCAAAAGCGAATTTCTAGATCTACGTTCTAAACAACTGCTAAATAATCCAACCCATTATTAATACATTATCAGGTATCATCCTGTACTGACCAAAGCCGCTTAAGAATTATCAACGTGAACGTGATTGTTTTAAACAGTGTGTTGCTGTATGCGTTTGAGAATGTATTGTGATATAGATGGCAAAGCCATATTTCAAGGATTTGAAGTTTAACAATCTTACAAGTGCATAAATATTTAATAATGTTCCAGCAGATGTAATACATTAGCAATTGTGACAAAATATATATATATATGCGAGCGTATACATAATTTGGGGAAAGTAGTCCATGTCATCAAGCACTTATACTTCATGCATATTAATATTTTATTCGACTCTTATTCTATATAATTTACCGTTCATTTGCATGTAAACCATATAAACACATGTGTGTGTGCATGTTGTTGATACATTTAAAAGAAAAAATGAATTTAAATTTAATAAGCAAGTATTCAAGTAATGTGATACCTTTTTGCACTATTACTACTGCTGCTACTACTACTACCACCACCACTACTACTACTACTACTACTACTACTACTAGTACTACAACTACTACTACCCCTACTACTGCTACTAAACTAAAAAAAAAAACAAAAAAAAAAAAAAAAACAAAGAAAGAAAAAAATTACGTTACTTTAAGAAAAAATGTATTTTCTCTCTAGATTCCTTTCATTTCTTTTGGATATTTTTACTGTTAACATGCACATCAAAGCAAAACTAAAATACGAAAAGTCTAAGAAGATGCAGGAACATCGTTAATAGACTTTAATGAAAAACTAGTAAGAACATCATACCCGGGGGAAGCCGACCATTACACCGATCTTACACCACTTAAAGTACACATTATTTTCGTGCAAAGCCATAAAGCCCCCATATTGGAAGGACAGATTTGGTCTTCATATAAGTGTTTAGCTTTCATGATCGCTCCCATATAAGTGGCGTTCAAAGAAGCAGAACTACGTGGTGCAAGCCATTTTCACCATGAAATATTGAAAATTCGACCTTTTTAGCATATAAAGCTTTAGTTTTCGCAGGAACTTCAAAAAATTACTCCAGCTGACCCAAAGTTTTCACATCAATTTAGAATGCCGAACTACTTACTCACTTTTGCCGAGAAATTTTGAAATTTGTTGAGCGGTCGAAAACGTTGACCGATTTGAACCATTTTAAATAGCGTTAATCCGTGAACCAAAGTACGTCAGTGTCAAAAGACCTTAAAAATTGCTACCTGTAGTTCGAACACAAATTTAGACGGACCGACATCAGACGGACGAACAGACAGCCAAATGAACAGACAGGCTTAGTAACATTTCCTAAATCAATGGTTATAATAAAAAGTAAGCCATTCTAAGTGCTACATACGTCCACATTGATCTAATACACCCTCGCTATATAAAATTCTCGCTCGTACTCATTCTATACACCTAACGATCTCTTCAAAAGAAACGAAAAAAAAGCACAAATACATTTGAGAAAAAGTTATAAACATCGCAAATACTTTTATAAACCAATTTTACATAACATATTTCAACTCTTCGGATATTGCGAAAGAACATTTCCGAAAAATTGGTTTGTGGCAAAAATAAAAATTGATTATTTGTTAGGTGCTTGCATGTATTTTGATCATTTTTTCACTTAAAAAAGCACTTATCGAGAAAATTGATACAATATTCAAATATTTTCCATCACTTTCTCCAACTTTTTCGCAACGTTACGTTGCTATTGAGTTGACAGCGATGTAATGATCGGTCTATTTTCGCACACCTTCATCATTTCGAAACCACGTGCCAGCTAAGCCATACTGCATCGATCTAAACAAGCGGTAATCTGAAGGCACTAAGTCTGCTGACTATGCTCGGTAATGCGACAGTGTTTCCTTGGCAACCTTTGGAACGTATATTCGAGCAAGAGGTCATCCAAGAGAATGACTTTGCGTCTGTTAACCACTACTGCTGGCCTTTTTTGCATCAATACATCGTCCAATTTGTTCAACTGACCTCGGCAGCCGTCCTCACTAACAGATCCATTCGGCTTTAGCAGCTCGTAGTGCCCCACACCTTGTTGGTCCCACCATATGCGCATCAAAACTTTATGGCCATGAATAATGTGCTTCGGTGTCGATCCGTATGGCTCTCTTGGACTAAGCCATGTTTTTTTACGCTTCTTATTGTTGTGGTAGATGCAATTTTCATCACCAGTCACAATAAGTCACAGAGACTCTTCTATTCTGTCTGGTAAGTAAAGAGAACACGATGTTGAAACGGTTCGTAATGGCATTTTCAGTCAATTCGTATAGAAGCCATTCTCTCTTCTTTTGTATATTTCCCATTGCACGTAAACGTTTAAAAACGCTTGATATATCAACTGGTAAGCTGTTCGAATGTTCTTTGAGAATTCGAGCTAGGCTCTCGATCCTTTTTCGTTCTTTGTCATTAGTATTAAAATCGCTATTTTGAAACCGCTGAAACCAAACTGACAATTGGGATAGATTCTGAAAGTGGTTGCCGGGCAATTAACAAAAGTGATGAATGCCAAAAATGCCATTTGGAGCGTTCCACAATTAACGTCAATTTACACTGAACAATTCATTAACATCAAACTGAACACTGTTATCTTATGTATAGAGTGGAAAAAATCATGCAATTTAACTGTTAGTTTATCATTTTGACCAATAGATGTCGCCGATCAAAATATATCCAATTCACTTATTATTATTATTAGTACAAATGATGAATAATATTCAATTTAATTCATTTATTGCTTAATTCGACGTTTTCTGTTGTTGTTGTCTCAGTTTTATCATCATCATCATCATCACCATCTTAACTTAAATCATTGACACATGTTTAATCGTAATCGCTTTGTTAATAGAATTTTTTTTGTTGGGCTTGATTTACGTAATCATTGCCCAGCTTGGCACATGTTTCTACATTTCCCACAAACAAATTGTATGAATGTTTGCTGAAACCTGTCAACTATTCGGTGACATGGAGAAAACGTATTTGTCATATTAACTAACGATTTTGATGTCCTCCAATGAAACCGAAGTACACGTGTTTTTCAAATGCATTATGACCTTTCCAACAACCTGATGTTACGGTAACATTAACAACAAAGTGGAAATTTAAATCCGCTTTAAGGCAAAGTTTAAATGTCCAGCAAAATAGTGAAACCAAAAAAAAGAATTGTTTTGTTGTCGTTTATTGGTTTGTGGGTTAAAGCCAAGCTTTGCAGAAGTCAACTAGGAGTACTTGTATTAAGCTTTCACTTTTGATCTCAAATTTCACAGAACCATGAAACTTGGAATCAAAAAGTAAAGAATTGACAATAAAAAATGAAAAAAATGAATAAATAAATAAATTCTTCGTCTTCTTCTTCTTCTTTGATGCTAATTTTTTGATATTGCATATTTCGACATAATTAATAGATGCCGCGGCATCTCTTTAAATTATATACGCGTGACTATGTAGAGAGCGAACACTCTACTGCTACGTATTATGAGTGTACAGGCTGGCTTGTAAATACTATTCGTGATAAGCAAGTACTCCCCTCAGCCCTTCGGGCGAAGTAATGTGGAATTGACAAGACCACGTCCACGTCATGTCCAGTATTCGCATCGACCGATTATGTAGAGTATTTCTTCTGCTTGGATATTTGATAAAAAATCTGATCTCGAAAAAAATCCTTATCTCCTTCAATCCTTCCTGGCGCAATGCTCGCTTGTAGATCACAAGAGCGATTGACTGAAATCAATTTAGCGTTTTGTAGAAAATAGTTTTAGTGCGTGAAAAGAGTGAATTTACATTAAGTTACGATATCAACATTTAGGTTGGCCGCAATCCAATGAAGCTAAGCAGTCACATTTGCTCTCCCAACATTTAAATTTTTTTATATACGTTTTGCTTGTCTTGTTTCGCTAGATGAAATCATTCTAATTAATTGAATATTTAAATATATATATATATATATATATGTATATATATGTTTAAAAAAGAAGAAATAAGGAAAAAAATGATATAGGCATTTTAATTTTTGGACAGGGAAAATGTCGCAGTGTCTAGGGAAGGGAATATATTAAAAAACCTGCATATGGAATATGCGCAGAACACTTAAATACGGGTTGATGCGGGTGCTATTACCTAATCGGTTGCACGTTACGCTTAAACTATTGTATCGCGCCGCTAATAATTTTTATTGATTATACATTGTCTCACTGGTAATATTAACGCCTTTTAATTTTTTATATATTGCACTGCGCTGTAGTATATTCAATATTCGGAAGTCTTGTGAAACTCATCTCATCGAGACTGCGTGATTACATATAAGAGACTTGGTATGTCCACTGTATACATACTTGATAGGCGTAAGTTTCTAAGCTATTTTAGCTCTATAGCTCCTCTATTAAGGCTTTCACGATTGAAAATATTGCAAGCGACTATTTGGCTGGAATATTAAATCCATACGCAATCGATCAAAACGACACTAATTTACCTCGGAATTATCTAATCATAATTGAACCGAAATCCAAGAATCCAACTGCATTTGGTAATAAAGCTAATGTAAGTAGAGAACCAAAACATTGTTGAGCTGAAACGACAGCTACAAGCACCAAAACGGAGCAGTAGTAGTGGCTTTGATATTTTCTAAAGCAAATCGATGATCGATATTTAAGAGATAGTTTGAGACGAGCATCGATTTTTTTCTTTTTTTTTTCTTTTTCATTGTAAATCACTTTTGCACTTATTGCGTGTCCCTACGAGCTACATAGCTACTACAAACTGCATTCATATACATTAAGTATGGTATGGTAGGTTAGGGGAAAAGAGAGGGTAAAAAAAAGGAAGTTCATTATTGCGGACACACACTTTGACTTGCTGCATTACAGTCCGTTGGTCATATAAGGATTCTTGTCTTTTAGTACAAGCATTATATTCTTATATATTTGATCAATAGGTTTATCTTTCCGTTGTTATTACCATCCATCCATTCTTCCTATGTACATGTGTACATATTGTAAATGTTGTTTGCTATTGCTTTGAGCGCTCAGTTGAATCGTTCGTTATATGCATTTGGTTGCTATCATAATTTTTGCAACCGAGTATGAATACGTTCTTGTCTATGTGCCGAAGTGTTCGATGTTATGGACAACATGCAATACAGCAATACTTGCATATATGTAAGTGGACACCTTGTCTATGGATTTGTATTCATTCAATTTCTATTAGCAAAAGAAATTTGATTTCTTTTATGAAATAAGGGTAGATTTTGTAGTATTGTTGGAGATACACGCAAAAGAGCACACATATTAACATATATATTTTAAAATTATGAAAATTAGTTCGATGAACTTTAATATAATTGCACGCATATACATGTATACATGTATGCATGTATGTCGATCGCCCGATACGCATATTAAATTACCTAACATGTGATTGAGCATAGAATTTAAAACGATTCATCATTTTCTTAGAAATTAAAAATCCTATTTTGGTTCAAACACTTAAGCGTTAAGCAGCAAATGTGCTCGCATGGTTTGCAAAATTCTTTCTTATGCATTTATTTCTACAGTATAGGGACCAAATACAGCTTTATGGGATCTTGAGTGCCAACACTATCTATGTTAATAATACAATCGCTAAGAAAACTGATTAATTTGATTATGGAATTTTTATGATAACCTGATAAGTGTGACCCATAATATTTGTAAACGGGAAGAGTATAGGATTTGACACTCGCTTAAATATCCGGTTAAATTTGCAACGAAGGGTGGCGTATGAAGAATATAACGTTTAGAATGACTTGAAGGAGATCCAAACTTTTCATAATCATTTTCTGAACACAGATGCAATTTGTCATATTTCGGCTCAATGACGAGCGAACGTTCAAAATTGATTGGCTTGCAGCATTTGCAAAGATTTTTAAGATCCCTCTTTATATGACACCTTTATTTGATTGCGATATTATATGCAAGTGGAAATTGTGAAATGTTTTTTCAACAAAAGCCGGTGGCAAATAGTATTTTAGCTTATTAAGTATATGTAAAATGTTTAGATCGGATTGATCTTTTTAAAGTTTAGTACTAAGAGAAAAAGTCTTTATAGGGCACCAATGGTTTAATTTTTAATAGATAAATGATAAAAAACAAAAATGATGAACGTTCATCGCGGCATACAAAAATTTACTGTACCGAGTCTGCCACACATGGATTTACTTTTCGTTCGCCGCATAAGGGTTTGCACGATATCTAAGCCTTTATTTAATGTCGGCGAGTCGGTATAATTTTTGGTACTTTAAACAACATTGGTTGAAGCTTTTCGATTTTTTCCGCTTATCATGGTTTCAAGTGTTTGCCGATTCGATTTCACTATGTCTATCTGTATGTCTGTATGTCTCTCTGTCTGTCTATTTTATAATTGCGCATCTATTTGTATATTTAACCATACGAGTCGCAATTTTCGAGATACTTTAATAAAAAGTGTTGCGATGACGAATTTTAATCTAAAATGGCTTAGACCTATAGCGCCACTACATCTATCTAACGTCATATGTTGAAAAAGTTATTTCAATATTTTATAAGGAAATACCGTCCAGATTGCCTTTTCTCAAGGCCTTAATTTCTCGACTTGTTGTGCTCGGATCAGATCTACGTTTACCTTGTAAGCTTCCTAGCTAGCAGGTACCTCCATACGTTACAAACAGCCCGATAAAATTGCTATATTCCCTTCGTTCACTTGTGCATATAGAAATCCATTTAATTTTTGCTATATCCTGTTGGTAAACAAAACTTGAAAAGTAAATGCAAAAAAATATCTTCTATTTGGCGCCATAAGACGCGTCAAATCATAAAAACTTTTTAGCTTCTTTTCTCTTTTTTGCGCAAAAGTTTGTTTGCACACAAATTAACGAACGCACAATTTTCATGATTTCAAAAGTTTCCCGTTTTGAAATTTATGAAAAGAACGGCTGTTAAGTTTTATGACGATCTTGTTAACTGCATTTCTAAATAGCTTAAAAACAAAATACTAAGTGCGCTTATGATGTCTATATATAAAAGATGATTCGATGACAATTTATAAATAAAGCGCTTTAATGCGTTACTTCACCCACTTCACTCAAACCTAGTGAAAAATGATGAAAGGTTCTGGAATACTACGGGTGGCGTATGAAGAATTAATGTTGTTCTTCCGTCCGACCGAATTACAGCACGGACTTATAAGTGAATCATAAGAAATTTTCTGTAACAAGTTGTTTGCGTCACGGTGTACGTAATGTCATTTACGGCATTCATCTCCCTTTTCTGCTTAGAATTCGATTAAACTGAGAAGAATATATAACTGAAACTACGGGAAAGGACAAAAATACAGTAAGATACGAAACAGTGCAACATGATGTCGGGTAAGTCGTTTTCGCCTTGATAGCAATGAAATTCGCATATTTGCGTCCGTCTCCACCAAAAGCAAACTAGAAAAAAAACCTTAGCTTTGGCTGGGAATTTTTTTCCTATGGCGGCATATACTCGATAACTGTCTCCTTCTGATTATCGATGAAGCCTTCCTTAGTAGAGTAGCAACTTTGCAAAGTTTAAGATGTGTCAAAATGGATCCACGACTATTTCTTCGCCGAACTGTGATACTTTCGCCCTGAAGTTATCCGTAAGCTATCCGCTAAACGGTCAAAGACTCATAGCTAATACTGATGAATATTTCGATTATTAAGCTTTCTAACAAGTTTGTTTGAAGTAAAATTGAATTTTATCAAAAAAAAAAAAAAGAAAAGAAAAGAACACTCATACGTGCAATATATAGACAATTTCATTGACATAAACTACAGCAGACTACACAGTTCTTTAGGCACAGACATATTAAGGCTAAGGCAATATCCCCGAATTCCCATTTCACATAAAAATTTATTGATTCTAGACGGACGCACTGGCCAGTTCTGAAGTTGAAAAGTATCATCCGCGGTTTCCGCCGCCGCCATTTATCATTTTTTGAGCATAAAAATTATCTCGCGAATATTTGTATTTGATAGTTTATTTTACTTGTTCATTTTTTTTCCTCAAAGATTAACTCATCAACAAGTCTCAGAGCGACTGCTTTCCGATGGTCAAGCTTACATTAATATCGGTAGATACCGCCTGTTCAATAAATCCAATTCATTGACACAGTCGACTGGTGCAGTCTAAAAGGCAATTATTTTGATCAACAAACACTTGGCAGCAAGATTGTCCTACAATCCAACGTGAGATTTTTGCATTTAGCGCACATTCAACGTTATCGTACATGATCTTGGCCGTTAATAAATTATATGCATATTGAATTTATTGCTCAGCGAGAAACTGGTAAAAGTATATTTTTAAAGAGTGTATCAAAAACTGCGGCTGCGGCTTATAGCTGTCGATAACGAGTAAGCTCGTTTGTAAATTGAAAATGCTACTCGATACATATATTGCGATCGAAAGATATTTCCTTCGATAGCAAGGCAAACAGAAATTTTATCGACAGCTGTAAACTCACTACTGTTCGTTATAGACTCGCGATAATCGACAGCTATCGAGCTTACTCGATACCGTCAACTATAAACTGCCGCCTGTCATAAATAACGCGTCATAGATATATGGCCAGAAACATATTAAAACTAGAACTATCGAATTCGGCATTTTGATATTTTTTTAATTGTCGGTCTTCAAAAAAACGGTAATAAACCATGTAACGTTCCCCAATTTTTCATGAAAAGACATTTAAATGCCTATAATTAAGTTTTCTCGTAGCTGGTCCAGTTTTCAAGTTGCTGATGACATTTGCCTATATCAACCGAAACGGACTCGCGACAGTCCTTGTAAAAATGAGTATAGGAACATGAACTTTGGCATAGACCTTCGTTGATCGATTAAAAATGTGGGGTGAAAAATGTGCTCTGTGCTCTGTTTTTGTGCTCGTCAGCAATTGTCCGTGACATCTTTTTTACATTCTTGCCTATAACTATTTGATCCCCCCGGACGATATTTGTAAGACTAAAGACTAAAGTGTTCGTCAAGATCATCTTCGTTGTCAGTCCATAAATAAAAATAGGAGATCACAATCATCCCTTTCGATATTAATAGGTATATACAAAACGTCGGTAGTTTTAAGGTTAATAACCAATAATCGAGCACATGGATCGATTAAAATGATTTGGATCCAGGTAACAACATTTCGATCACGAAATATTTCAAAATAAATGGTTGGCATCCTCTTTGCTTACTATACTTTTACTGCAATATCTCTCGTTCTTCACATATCGAAATATCTTTCTTTTTACAATGAGTAACGAATTATATTAAACACGACGCAAATAAAATGTAGTGTTAAAGGGTCTCCAAGCCACACCGCTATTGATTCTTGAAATTACTGTTATGTTCAATTTTTATAATAATAAACGAAAGCATTTCTTTGTGTCGTCACTTACCTTTTCTTTTTTTTCTTTTTTATCTATTACAAGGTGAATTCAAATGCAAAAACAAACAAGATATTTCATTAAAATTCATTATATTGTTAAGCTTCCTACTAACTTTTATTAGACAAAATGTGACTTATGATGAACGAATAGAAAAATTATTTAAACAGATGTTTCCGTCACTTCAAGGGCTGTGCTGCCAAATTGTGACCTGTGATGAATAAATAGTCCCTTACGATATTCTAGGCGTAAACAATCGCGACGTGAATAGCTTGAGACGAGCAAATAATGCCAACATTTGGGCAAATGTCAACTGCAAACATGTTCAACGTAACGGAAATTTCGATTAGAGAAAGGTATCAATAGGAACCTACACAATTGAGGTAAAAATGGATGGAATGTACCAACCAGCAGTCATAAAGGAGCTCAATTCCATTTTACGAAACCTGCCTAATGAAAGTTAGCAACACTGACGTTCACAATACTGTCACGTGTTGTGGTGGATATTCGTCAGGCATTATCACTTTTGATTAACCCTAATTTCAATCGTTTCGGTTTGCCTTGTTAGAACGATACGTCAGCAATTGGTTTTTTTGTTCACAGCCTTCCTCAAAAGACAAGTTGTCCTGCTCCGCCTAAAAGATGAGAGAAGATCGTGGCTAATGATGGACGGTAATTTGACCAACTTCCTGCCCATCCTCTTTTCAAAAGTCGTTCCATCTCCACTAAGAAATCAAAAGATATGATATCGCATTCTTAGATTAAATACGCATTTAACTAACAATGACATCTATCATCCCCTTAATTAGTTCAGGTTAAGATATGGTTGGACTTGGAAGGCCTCTAAGTCCAAATTAGGGCAAGCTTAACATTTTAGTGGGCTCCTAATGAATCTACATGAAAATATCTTTCAAGCGGACTAAACGAATTCAAATTCGGCTTTCCAGGACTTTGTTTACCAAGTTGTTTAAAATTGGTATTTTAGCATACACCGACTATGGTGAGTTAATTAATAAAAAAAAAATACATAAACACATGGCGAAAATGCGTTTACGTAATAGTTTCAAAAACTTTCATCGTAATAATATTTAATAAACACAGTCGTATAACCTGCAATAAACAATTTAATAAACAAAAAAAAAAAAAAAATAAATAAATAAATAAAAAAGCACGTTTCTAAAGTATTCTCAAGTATCATAGAACGGATATGTTGAAGAGTTTAAAACTTGCCCAAGTGCTATGCAATTAAGTTATGATAATAAAATTTTTGCATGAATGGCAGATGAATTTTTATTAAATACCGATTTGCAATTGCGTAATTAAATTGCAGCAATTGAAATGTCCTGCAATTAAACGATTGAAGTAACAATTCGCCTGAGATATTCTCAAACTGCAGATTGACTGAGCTAAATACGAAACAATACCCACAGGCTAAGCTGAAACTCATTCATGCCAACAATCAAATAAATTTTCTTAAAGGTAAAAAACTATTATTGAATTCATTGTATAAAGGAAGTATACTAAGTACGTATATAGGAAAAGTTAAAAGTGAAGGCTCATGTACTAGATTAGTCCCTTATTGTATTACTTAGTGTTTGCCCGAAGTCAGTCTTAAGTTGACTAAGAAGTTGTAATGATCATCACAAAGACTTTATAAGCTATATATTTTTTTATATATATTCGAATCGACCACACTATTTAGCCAAGTTCGTCTTTCTGCATTTCTATTAAATCTGCGAACTGAGGCATCAAAATTTTATTTAAAAATCTAAACTTTAATTTTATACCCTATAAAATCGGATCACGCCAACGGTATAATTAATTTTCATTGTTTCGTCTTTAACCAGTAAGCAAACCAAACGTAAAATTACTTAAGATCTTTACTGCATTTGCAGGGTTGATGGTTTGATATTTCTTTGCTCCTATCTTTTCTTAAAGCGGAAGAAACTAAGAAACCATCCCTATTTATAAATAGAGAAGCAGGAAAAAATAAAAACGAAATTACTGCAATTTCGAATATTTTAAGTTAAAAATTGAAGAACTAATTACCCAGAAAAAGTGCTCTTAAATTTTCGAGTAACTAACAGTTAATCTATAAGATAATCAAAAAGGCCTTACTTGCTTCGCATATGATTTTCTGTTGTAAACTTTTGTGTGGTCACTTACGCACAACTATATTACCCTTTGTATAAACATTGTTTAAGAAAAGTTAATATCATATCATCTATATATATCGTAAATTAATATAAAATTTCTATTTTACATGACAATGTCTGGCAACAACAAATTTATGTCTTGTGTTATTGGGGAGAAAATTTCAGTTTTCTAAAATCTGCTATATTAAATGCACATAACTAATCAAACATATATATGTGCGTGAAAATTATATGAACATATTAATGTAAGGAGTGTAGCTAAGGGCTTTGGTATACACTTGTTTGTTCTCTTGTTTAGTTAACCATAAGAAAAGAAGAAGAAATTAACTTAAAACGAAAAGTTTTACATTTACATTGATTTCTACTTGAAAATGTCCACTTGTATCTTATCCTTTAAAGCAGATCATTAATTGTTTCGTTCAAAAATATTAAACGACCATCAACAATCAACCAGATTGAATAAACTTACATTAATTAAATGCACACATTCGTATATAACACATTACAGCGCATATAAATGTAAACATTTACCCATAAGTGTTTATGCAGAAGAGAGCATAATATTGTTTGCACAACCTTAAACATATTTATTGCTAGTGAAATTGAGGGTTTACCACGAACTTAGTAAAACGAATGCCCCCTACATTGCGCATATATATATATATATATATATATTCAATCCCAGCAAACAAATTGTCAATAATCAATCAAATTGATTGAATTAAATGAATCATCAAAATGAAAATCAAAAAAGATTAATTATAGGAAGATGGGAGAAGAGGAACGTTAGAATTCTTCAATTTCCTTTTACCCATCCTTGATAGTTAGAGGGCAGCGTGGGAAGACTCAAAACCCTTTTTTTTTTCTTTTTTTTTTTATTAATGCAATTCAATTACTGAGTTTCATTATTTCTTTCAAACGATTACGATAAACAATTTCTTTTCGTTTTTTATTTGTTATAAAGCCTTTTAGGGCGATATTTTATATGGATAGTCGTAGCATCCAATATGCGAGCTAAAGGATTTTCATATCATTTGTTGGCAAAAAGCCGTTCGCTGAGCTATTTTGCTATATTTAGAGCATGATCCCGTTAGGTAGAATCTTAGTAATTTCAATATCGCCAACTGATCATTTTTTCATTAGCTTTATGCCATAACGATGAACAAATTCTGCAGAATTTCATACTATTGGCACATAATATGTACACACTTATATCGAGACATCATCGATTACTCAGTTTTATATTTTCTATTCATTCGTATGTCAATCTCTTTTCCCTCAATAAATTTTTGATTGAAAAGCGATACACACACTTTAATTTGTCTTCTTGACATATCGAACTTCTTATAAGCGCTTCCTTGATAATGATCTTAGATAATAACTTGTAACGGCAACTTGGCGGCAATTAATTGTTGATTAATATTATTTACTTTCCGTAAGTGGGAATTAGTCAATGTCGTCGCTTCGGTTCCAAAACTTTCTGTATATAGTTTCTTCCAATAATCTAATAAGTAGAAACTGCCTACTGCCCATTTGATTAAAGCGAAGCAATGAATTCGATATAATGGCTTGAATGGTGGGGGGGGGGTATGAGGGGAAAAACGTAAGACTATTGGGTTTTTTTTGTTGTTAGTGCTATTCGAGTTCAATCAACTTTACCGATAAACTTAACATCTTATGGAACATATCGGGATCTTAATCGATGACTAGAACTATTTCAATATCATCTAGTAATTGAAATTATTGTTTTGTCCTAACATCAACTGGTTTGCATTTAGATTGAAAGAGACGTCTTCTCCCCCCTTCTCGTATTGAAACTTTAATAGATTTTCCAGATGCATTTTGTCAGTTTAGTTGAAAAATGTTCGCAAACTATTACACATAAATTCGTTGTGTATAAAAAGTACGGTTACTATTGAATGCATTTAATTCTGCTTTCTTTTTCCCGTTTTTTCGTATACGATAAGTACGGATCCCATCTTTTTATTTTTTTTAATTTTTTTGCTTCAGTTTTGTACGTATGTGCTTAGGAGTATAAGTGTAAGTTTATTTGTATTGGTAAGCTCATCCGCGGTTTAGTTAAATTGATTGTGACGTAGTGCAAAATGTACTAAAACCCTCAGCTCTTATTAAATAGCAATGAAAGCAAAACAAAAAAAAAGAAAAAAAAAAAAAAAGGAACAAATAACAGAAAAAAAAAAAAGAAAATGAACACCGAACAGATTGTGTAGTGATTTGATTTGAGTTTTTGTGGATGTGAAGCAGCAGCAACAAACAAACAAACAAACAAACAAACAAACAAACATATTAAAACTGCATTCAGATACGAACGAAGAACAACAAATGCAGCTGAAGTGATTGTATTTGTTGTTCGGTTAAAGTAAGGCCAGCTTTGTGGCTGTGTTGCTGTTACTGTTGTTGCTACTGTCTGTGATGGAATGTAATCCATATGGGTCATTTACCCGCTCGTTGAATCGTACACACAAAATTCGAAGCTACATTCATGCATATATATATATATATATATATAATGTATAATATGTATAGAAAAATAAAAAAAAAAAAAATGAAAACCATATCGAAATTCTATTAAAATTGTGCTGTAGTTGTGATTAGTTGTGGATAGCTTTGTAGAAACGAGAGAAATAATACAAAAAAAAAAAAAATAAATAAATAAATAAATAAAAAATAAACAAATAAATAAATCTAAATTGCATATTGGATTTTTATTCAAGAGTAGAAGTGTAACTATGCGTCCATGTGGGTCCATAGTTTTGAAAAAATTATGTTCATAAATTAAATCCTCAATTTTTATGAGTTGATTGCATGTTCATTTTATATGACTTTCAATAATATTTTCAAGATGAAAAATTAAAATATTTTAATCAAATTTCAAATTATATCGAAAAAGAGCAAATTTTGCGTAAAAATTGAGTTCATTTCGGAATCAATCACTGACTGACTGACATGAAAAAACGAGATATTTTCTTTTGTTAAATAACGTGCGCTTTCTCTTTTCAGACCTCTAACGGACGAACGCGACACCCGTTATACGTTATGTGTCGTCTAATGTGTATGCCGTAAGATAATGCATACAAAGCTCAACATGGAGACCAATAGATATCAAATCAGGAGGTAATCAAATTGAAATAACTGCACTACTATACAACCTATTAGTAACATAATTACTAAACATTGCTCGACAGACCACACGTTAAGTATTCCACATAATTTCCTTTAATACAATTCTTCGTCAAAATATCTAATTTTTTGCCATAGGAAGAACCAATTTTTATTAGACCCCTTATATCCACCTACTTAGCTCAAACTTAGAACAGAAATTTACTGTCATTAGTATCATTACTATTGTTATGAATGTAGCCAGAGAAATGAATTCTAAAACTCAAGTCTTAAAGCACTAGCGCTCTAAGGCTAGCATCGGCTTTGTTGCAAACTCTACCCCACTAAACATTTGAATCCATGAAAGTTATTATAAATGGAACGGCCATTTCAAAATGGGGCTCCATAAGGGTCCCATCCTATTCATTTTGAATAGGATGTCTGTTCCTGAGTCGAAGCACTACAGGCCCAAACTGTAGGTTAAGAGCAAGAATACATGAGTTATCATCCTGGTCAGTAAGGTAAGCCACTTTCACCTTTCTCTCTTGTCCGCCAAACCCTGCTCTCTCTCATTATCACTTGCTTCGATAAATGGCTCTCTCTCTGTCTGAGCGGAGCTTCCCATTCCTAAGACGGCGCTAAAGTATTCTATAAGGAAACATGGGAAGAACAGTAGCTAGCATGGGAAGACAGTGCTTTAAAAAGAATATACTATTTTTCTAACACTTTTACTATAAAAGTTCTTCAAATCTTAAAACCCATAAAATTGGAAATATTTGGTTGTTATTCGGGATTCTATTCTATGAGGATTGTTTTCGAATAGCGATCGATGTTTGGATGCTCAACGCTGAGTGGTGACTCCACCTGCATTGTCAACTGATCAGGTTCAGGATGCAATGTTATTCCCGGTTCTCTTTGTTTGATACTTCCTCACTGCACGTACGTACTGTGCATGTGGTAGAAAGTCGGACTGGCTACGAACCCACGACCATCAGCCGGCGAACAATCAGCCAGGGAATAGCTGCACTCAAGATGAAACGAGAAAGCACATTTATATGTCTTCTTGCATACAGGTTATATAGCTCAGATTCTTGATCCGCTCAATAGATTAGAATTTATCAATCAAAATAACTTTGGTACGTTTAAAAATAGATCTTAAAGGCAAAGCTCCACCTAACCTGCTATTGCTTTTCATTAACATTATAAAGGATAAAGGAGGAGTTCAGTTCTTTCGGCGGAAAACGTTTTATGTTTTATGTTAAGAGAATGGAATTATTTGTGGTCTGGGAATACGATTTCGACAGTCAATCAAAATATTCTGAAACTTTGCTAAAACCCTTAATATATTTTCTTTTCGGGGCGTGTACGGGTAAAAGTTAAACGAAATTAATCAGACGTAAGCCACGAATCTCGTCACAAGTCTTCTGAAACGTTGCCGACAATACGACACACAAAATATCATCCGAAGAATAAGCGAACGAACTTGAAGCTGGCATTTTATTCAATAGTGCGAACAAATAAAAGGAAAACCAAAAAATTTCGCGATAAATTGCATTTAAATCAATATATTAATGTGTAAATAAGTTTTAAATTTCAGGTACAGTCTGGTGTATATATATTTGTAGAAGATGAAGAAGTCTGCTTCTCTTCATCGCTATATTTGTATTGTACTCTAGCATTTCTTTCGAGATGCTTCAGAAACTTCGATGAAAAGTTGAAATTTAACATTCTTTAAAAAATTGACTGCAAACTAAATTTTTCTTTTTTTGTTTTCTTATTATTATTTAGTTTTTACACAAGTAAAACGTTGCTGTCAGCAATGTCATCTATACGTAACTAAGAAATATTTTTATTCATTGCAAATATATTAAGACATTTTCTATTAGTTCAATAAAATTCCCAAGACATTTATTATTTAAATGCAGACTACGGAGAAAAAAAGCAAATTCTTATTATTATTATTAAATTCAATTTTCATTCATTACAATTATTAAATATCTCTGTTGTAATGATTTTCATGCAAACTCTTAATTTGACAACAACTCGAGCACGACCGGAATGTAAGGTTATTCGAAAAATAATTACGGTATTCAACTATGCAGATTTATTACTGTTACCTTCGAAAGTTTTGATGGATTGAATTTTCTTGACGGAAAATAAATAATTGAAAGCGTAACACCTCCACAAGTTGAAAATATATATATATTGAAGAGGGAACACATATGACTTCAAGAGTACATTAGGCCAGAGCACTTTTAAAGAATGTGGAACATATCGTCGAAAATGTTACTTGAGGCAGATAAAGTTGAAACGAAGTTCTTCGACAGTTCTATACCATGCCAAGTAAGCTGAACTGAAATCACTTAAACCGACTCTACCAAGGAACTCCGAAAAGCTAACCAAAGCAACATTACGAGAAGACCGTCGGTTTTTTGATAATCATCCGGAAAGACCATTGACGGAGATGTAGTGTTATCCTGTGTTGATAGCGAAGGAGCCTTAACCCAAACGTCATACGCAAGAGTCACACCCCTCAACAACTGACTATGATTTCTTTAGGCATTTCAAGCATTTTGTTTAGACAAAATTTAGCAGCAACTGACCTGCTGTTGAACATGTCTTCCAAAACTTGATGGATTTGAAAACGTTCGAATAAGTTATTGGAATCAGTAAATTTTTATCTCTCTCTATCCTCTAGTGTATGAGTTAAGGCCGAGATTGTGCTTGAACGAACCTAAATAAATGCAATGCTTTAAAGCATTTATACAATCCATCATACATATCTATCTATGCCTAGCTATCTACTTATAAATGTTTGTAAAATATACGTATATGCATTTTATAGTTTGCAAATTGATTGGTAATGAAAGCACGGAGTGGCCAACGATACGAACACGTGCCATAAATTTAATTTATTTGCTTTCATACCAGCAACACCTTAAATTTGTCAGTTATATTTCGTGGAAAACAAAAAAAAAATAATTATTTTTTTATAAAATATGTACAAAGATATGTTTATATTCATATTTACTTATTTATTATGTGTTTACGTGGAAAATACCTGGAAAACATAATTTTTAGTTAGTCATAAAAATGAACGGTATTTTCTTCAAAATAGACTCCGTCTGATGTCAAATCGGGTTTGCGTTTGCGGTAATGCTTAGCTTAGTCGTAGAGGCGTTTTGCGTTTCCTTCTGAATTTTCTATTCTGGCATTAATAAATTCACATCACTTGTATATCCGATGTGGATATTATCGAATCGAGCTTGATCGATAGCATGTTCAAGCATGTTGTTCAAGATTTAGCGCTTCAACGTTCTATTTGCCTTTGTTCTTGGCATGGAAAGAAGGAAGTATATGCGCGTTTTGAACTACAACGAATCGTATTGATTTATTATTGTGCATTTCGAAAATATCTCCGCGTTGAACCTTCCTTTCATATGTAATTTAAACTTTTACTTTATTCTCCAGGTAATTTCGCGAAGCTTGAAAATGTCTTCTCAGGGAGACTTTTCTTAGGTGGACCCTGTTCATCGCATAAGATAATTTCTCGTCGCTTTCAGTAATCGCTTTTAGTGCATGAATAAAATTCGGTTTAGTGCTGTATATTGATTTCATCGATTTCAACTAATCCGACACACAGTAGCTCTACCCCCTTTTGAAGGCTGTTCAAAATTCCAGAAAACCAATTGTTTGATGTGTAAAACATAAGAAATTTGGATAATTTCCAAACGCTGATGAAGCGCAACAGTCGTCTTGACAAAGTCCAAATGGGTTTTCATATTTAAAATATGACCGCAATATCCAGAAAAAAACATTTTATATATATATTTTTTTTTTCAAAATTCTTTAATGGTTTTCTCATTTCAAACAATTACGTCATTTATTTCTGTTTGACATCGTTATTGGCGAAGAAACGTTTTCGGACGCAACCGTTGTAACTTCTTGTTAAAACTGTAAACTGGCCTAAGCAAGATATCCGAGCGCAAAAGTTAATTATTTCCCCTAATATCAGTACTACAGAGAAAAGATTCTCAATATTGTTTGGTTCCAATTTCATACCTTTCACATAAAAATCATTTGTAGCGAACGCCCGTACGCGCTCTGCAATTATTATAAGCAGAACAGGCATAAGGGAATTTTAGCAACTTAGATGTCTCGCCAACTAATGTATATCGGCCAGATTTGCCTTGACAATATATGATATGATAGGCAAGATTTTCATTCGTAAGGTAACAAACGAAGCTAACATACCAACCAAAGTCTGGTAACAGGAAAAGTTTATCACTTTGTACATCTGAAGAAGCAGCAAATAAGAAATATTATTAAGTAATATGTTGAAGCGCTTTCTAATCAAAACACATAGTCAATCCGATAAGTTTGCGTTCAATTTGGCATCCATGGTGCAGCCTGGCGCTCTGCTATATATATATCATAATATAAAACTTGCTTACAATAGAACAAATAGAAGCAAATTAAAACTTCTGCAGCATCTGCATATACAAGTTTTTCAGAATCCCGTAAAGAAGTCCTTGTTGCCCCCCAAAGTTTTTTTTGGTTGTGAACGCCTCATTGCAAGCGTACATAAATTTATCGTAATTGAGTATATGTTTGCATTCAATTTTATTATTTTATAAATTGTGTTAAGTTGAATGAAATTCTACTCATAATGAAGCACATTTAATATAAATATTCTTATACGTAAGCAAGACTCGTTTGTGTGTGTGAGCATGCATACGTAAACGTATACTTTTGTAAATGAAATATTTTATAAGATATTTTAAATTTTGTTGTGTTGTAAAATGTTAATTTAATTTAGAAAATATTTTAGTTAGAATGTTTGAAATAATATCGGAGATGCATGTAGATGTGCTATATGCAACTACATACAATAAATAGTAAAATTAATATTTGAATCGTTCATATTAAAAGAGAAGCAAGTCCGTTTTTGTACAATAATCTAGATAAAGCTTAATATGATCCTTTTATCTGGAAAAGCTAAATATAGTCAAAAAAATTCGAATCCCCCGACATTTGCAAAATGGAAATTGTAACCATTAGCGGGATTGTAAGTATGAAAATCCATTTTACGTCAAAATACGTATGTATCGGTCCAAGGCTTATACAATTTCGATAATGATTCACTTATTATTTATGTTGTTATGCGATCACAAGAAGAAACATATTGCTCTTAATTACAGTCCAAGAGCACGTTATAGTCTATAGTTTATTACTCGGACCGGTAATTTATACTGGTTTATAGTTGGTTACTGGTGGAGACGAATCTGTATGCACTGTGAGCGGGTGGTTATTGAACAAAATATACTGAAACTATCAGATGTAGATTTTCGTTGCCCTGATATCTAAGTAGACAAAATTCATTTCCGCTGTTTGCCACAATTTTTACGATCTAAGGGACGTCAATAGCTGGATGCGAAATTGTAGCTGCATAGAATGAAAATCTAATGATCATTAAGCATTCATATAATAAATCATGTGCAAAAAAGTTCGTGACCTTTTTCGCAATAGATGGCCTCTTTTCTTCGACGAAATATTTGATATGACCCCTAAGGGATACTATCGGGTATTGCAAATGCAGTATTCCGTCAAACGGATATATTCACAATATGTTCGTTGGATTTTCTCGAATGTAGTGTTGTTTGAAATTCCTTCCCATAATTATGCACAAACATATTTGTGAGTTTTCAAATATTTACCTCTAGATTAATTCCAGAAAATTCTATAACTTAACACCTTTTCTGAATGCCTTCGATTATTAAATTGTAATTATTGTTAATCTTTTGGAATGAAATAAATAAATTTAAGAAATTCAATTTGAATTCGCAGCAATACTAGTTGACAAAAGGTTAAAAAAAGTCGATGCAAAGCTTCTTACTTTTTTATTTATCTAAGAATTAAGTGCAAAGTGCGAAAATGTAATGCAGCGAATATGCTGAGCGGGGTATGCTGTTAAATAGTTATCAGTTTGCCCAATTGTTCGTTTAGTTGGCTTTAACTTTACTAGAGTTAATACGGTTATAATAAAGGGAAAGCCCATAAGTATAGTAACAACAAATTCTATAAATTAATGAAATCAATGAAATTAGAATAGAAGAAGAAGAGAGCAAGCGCTCACTTCAAAAACCCACTGCCTTTTTTGTTTTTTTTATTTTGCAATACTAAGAATAAGGGAATGCTATAGACCTCTATAGACGTCCTTTACGTCAACGGAATAAAATGTTTTGTCAATTTCTACACAAATAATCAGTTCTTCTTACTGCAACAGTATCTGAGACACTTTCACGAGATTTGATTGACTTGTTAGCACACGGGGCTATAAAAACCGGCAAGTAAGTCTTTCTTTGCTGATTATATCTGATCGCCGTATTGAAAGGGGCTCGCTTGACAATTAGAAGTTTTGGTGGAGCAAGGAAGGTTTCTTTGCTCGCTTTCCCTTTCACTCGGTGAAACAATGAAAATTTCGTAAGCACATAAAGGGGTTAGTTCAATCAAATTCATATTGCGCGACGCATAATATTGCAAAAATAATGAATATCTACTATAAAAGCGCTTATGATTATCGCAAATCATTACTAGCTTTTTGCTCTTTGGTCATATAATAAGGAATAAGTGTATGATGAGAGCGAAAGATATTTCGTTTGTGATATGTAAATATACCCTTCCTAACTGTAGTTAGCTTGCTGGGTAACTATGATCGGCGACGATTCGATTGTTCTTCATATCACATACCACGAACATTCATCCGACGATCCATGTGGATTACTCATATGGAAGCCGTCATACGTTTTATCGTTTTAGGACTCAACAAGTGTATTCAATACACGACACTTTTAAACATGCCTTAGTAAATTGTCCAAAAATATGTGGCGTCGAAATAGGAAAGTCCACGATAGGTCTCCGCCATTAAGATTAACGTAGTCAGATTGATGTAAAAACTTGACAAAAATATTTTCACTTGTGTTAATCAAAGGACAAGCTCAAAGTTAGTGCCAATTGTTGAAGCCTCGCTTAATCAAGCAAAGAGTAAAACGTTATAGAGATTTTTATTGTTAAAGGATGAAGGTGCTGGATGATAGAAAGGCCGATTTAGTTGAAATTGTTTTTTCAACTGAATCGTTAAGGCAACTTTTGCAAAGTCCTTGCTAATATTATACAGACAACGTTGAATAGACTTTTGGATAAGTATGGCAATATCCACGAAGGAGCTTCAAATAGTGTTAGTCCTTGAAAATAAATGATATGAGTTGATGTACATTAAATAGCTATGTAATCGGCAAGCGGTGTCTGTTTATATTAGGAAGTTGCATACATTTTGGCCAGCGACTCCTACAGATCAAATTGATAAAGAAATGGGAAACACCAGGCTACACAACGGTTGAATTCAATGGTTTTGACCTTCCTTTATATATTATTGATTTATTCAACGCACGCCGACACCGAGCATGGAGCGCTCAAAATAGCTTTTTCAAAATTCATTACTTTTGTTGTTTAACATGAAAAAATCTGCTGCCAAAGCGCATCAAACTCGCTCAGAAACCCATGGCGATGCTGCTCCACAATATCCCAATTATCAATTTTGGTTTCAAAGGGTTAAAAGTGGTGATTTTGATGTCAACCAAAACCACAAGACACCTAGACGGCCTAGAGGACCAAAAAGCTCGAAACCCACCTCAAACTCTCTGAGAACATTCGAAGGATTTGGCAGTTCAACTGCCAATCAACTATTTCTAGACGTTTACATGCGACGGGAAAGGACCAACGGGGCGAAAAATGTCTGACTCGCAAATTTACCGAAAATGTCATTTTTACCACTTGTTACAATAGTTGCCCAGGAGTATACTATTGCAGCTCGTAGTAGTTAGTAGTTCTGCCACACCCAGCATACTCACCAGACATAACGCCTTCTGATTATCACTTGTCCAGATCGGTGCAGGATGACTTGGCTATTATGCGGATCCGCAAGGTTGACGAAATGCGAAAATGGATCGGTGGGGGGATCGCTGCCAAACGCATATAAGTTCTTTCGACACGATATCAAAATCTTGCCAAAAATATTGTAAACTGTTGTAGAAAATGATAGAAACCATTGTACCAACTTTTCACAATAAATGTTTTTTTTAAGTGAAAAAATGGCCAAAATATATGCAACCTCCTAATATTTCATTGTACAATTCTTAGCCTCATAATAAAATAGGGAGCGAAAATGGAATTGAATAACTTGTCCAATAACTTGTTATTGCAGGTTTAATGTGAATTTGATTTCAATATAATTTTATTATTCTCATATATAAATTTGTATGCATATATTTAAATGGGTATGTTTGGACTACGGGTATCCACGTCATTTATGAGGAATGTCGATTTGGTTACATTTAAGAGATCGCTCATTGAGCGATTTTAACATAAGAAGAATGTAACTTCTGTTCTATTTCTAGATGATTCTATTGTAAACACAATCTTGCTTGGTAAGTGGTGGTGGGTGCAACGCGAAATCAGGCAATAAATTATTGTAATCATAGCACGCGTACTGAGCGAAACGAATTTCATTTATTTATTGAATGTCAGTAAATAGTGTCGCTATTAATACGACCACGTTTTTGTCACCCCATTGTTGACATTACACAAATCCATAACAAATTTTGTATCTACAATATGTGAAAATTGGTTAAAAATATAACGGATTACGACGTGTACATGCGTACACAGGAACCCGCGTATTCAAGTTATTGTTCACATGTATGCGTATACAAGTGTACGCATTTGCAATTTGCAATTAATACCGATACTAATTACATGATTGCTGTATGCGGAGGTGTATCTAGTTTTATATATATATCTCATCGAATGAAAATATCATGCTATACAATCATATCGCATGTAACCTATTATATGCGTGTCATCATTTTTGTTTGTTCAGATAGACTAAACTAATGTGTGCGTGTGCGTTTGTATTTGTGTTTGTGTTTGTATGAACTATTGCGTATGCAGGCATATTTATTGAATATAATCAAGATTAATCAATAATCCATTCGAAATTGTAGCGCATCATCAATTTATCAAAATGTGCTTTCTTTTATTGAAAACCAAATTCTAAACGCCACGCGTACGTGTAAGAGTGTGCCGTGATGCGCATGTTCATAAATAAAATAACTGGCCATTTTTTTTCTTTTTTTCTTTTTTTCGATTTTTTCAACAACAACGACAATAATGGTGAAATTTTCCTTTTTGTTCTTTGGAAATTTCCTTCTTTTATACACTGTTATTATTATTATTATTATTATTATTAATGTTTATAATGACTCATCGGAACTTGTATTGAAATAATTGATGATGTCGATGATGTCAACAACATAAAAATTCTATTAACAAAAGGTTTCTTGGAAAAGCATTGAGGCTAATAGAAATTCAACGTTGAAACGAGATAAGAAAACTGCATTTATATTCTTACTTATGTAATAGAAAATATTTAGCAAAAAATCTTCTGAGATTGGCATTTTTGACGAAACACAAAAAAAAGACAACATTTAATTTAAATTTCGTTAACAGTGTGTATTGAATACCGTAGTCTTTTTGAAATTAATTTTTCACTTCACTTGGTCATCGAAGAAGAAGACGTTTTCGAAGGCTTAACAAATTAACCATGTATAACGCTTGCATGCTTCATAATCCGTCTGTCCGTTCGTCCGTCCGTTCGTCCGACCGTCCTTGTCCAATTTAATCCTAAAATATTAGCAACATTACTTAGTTCCTTAATTTCATATTACGCGCATTCTTGTGCGTGATGGGCACACTCGTAGCCCGTAAAGCCGAAAGATGTCGGCGCAGTTAATTCGATCAAAAAATATTTCATTTCATTGTAGATCACAGCCTTTACAAATAAATCCCTTTATATTTTATGATATCAAAAGTGTATTCTAAAAAGAAGAACATTTAGCTACGTTACCCAAATCTTTTACGCGATCTTGCCTTCAAAACTGTTCCCAAAAAAAAAAAAACTAAGTTTAGTGCAGGCATTCTTATATATTCTTCCGTCGAATATTTTGGAAAATATTCCTTATGCAAACATTAAATTATAGGAAATGTAGCTTCTTTACGATATCAACTCAATGCCGTCGTCCACACATTGAAATGAAATAGTTCGCCTTACATCAACGTTCGAGTTCATGTTCATTGTTTTATTTCAGAAAACAACGTTTAAAATGTGTTTAAATATTTATGACAACATTTAGCAAATTAGAATTTTCATTTAACAATTTGAATATTTCATATAATTACGTTATGCCCCTGTCTGTTCGTTAGGGTACAGCCGCACGCAACTATGCTATAGCAGAACCCAATTAAGCTTGAATGGCGTGAGACGTGGTTAGGTGTAAGCAATGCTCGTTTACGCGAACAAACAAATATAAAAACCATTTGTTTGTTTTTTTTTTATATTTCATTATTAAAAGTAAAAACCTATTACTTATAATTACATATATATAATTTATTTAGAACAAAATGGGCATTATAGGGCACTATAGTCACTAAGACTATCGATGCAAAACAAAACGAGAACCGAAATATACTTTACCTTTCGAGAAGCCTCTTCTGTCCACATTTAGCTTAGCTTGTTAATTTTTCTCACACTGTCACATGTACTCGTCATTAAGCTAAGAGGAGGATCACATTCGCATCATATATTAACGAAACAATTGTATTTTAGTTTGCTCTTGGATTGGCACCAACTTTTCACGGTAACAAGAATGAAGATTATTAAAAACATATATATAATCGAACAATCACATTTTATATAACGCCGCCCCTTGGTTCGAGAAAGATTTGTCATTTTTATCATTACTCGATAAGAATTGGTAGAATAAATATATGCTTCTATGACTCGGTGAATGAATCTGAAACCATTTTTTTGAACCCCCTCCCCTATACATCTCCACAAGTTATAATTTTTAATATTTTGGTGAAATTTGCGTAAGCGTTGGAAAATAGGTACACTGGTGTACGATATGTAAACGTCGACCTTATACGGGTTTAACCTATTCATTTGTATTTCTTTATATGCCTAGTTTGCATTTGATTATTATACCCATCAGCGAAGGATGATTGTTGAAACGTTTGCAACACACAAAAAGAAGCTTCAGACACCCCATAAAGAATATATATATATATATAGTTTTGATCAGTGACAAATTTTAAACGATTTAAACATGTCGGTCATTCTGTCTGTCTGTGGTAAACATCTTCCTGGTCGAAAAAGTGAAGCTATCATCTTCAAATTTGGGAGTTTTTGCAAGCAGGTATTGTTATTGGAATTGGGCAAAAACTGTTAAAAGACACGCCTGCAGTACAATATGACTTGTGACTCAAAACAAAAATTTTTCTCGTTACTTATAAATATGTCAGCAAATAAAATGATAAAAATTTGCATTTGTAAATGTCTATGAGTTGTCCTGCAGCACCCGTATATAAGTGGCCACGCCTCACTCAATGTTATAAAATTTGAAATTTCATTTTTTTGGCAGAATTTGTGCAGCTACTAAAGAGCTTCGGCAAACCTTCGAAAGTTTACGTATTATTGATCGGTATCAACTTTGAATCGTCCTAGATTGGTTTGCCAGTCAGTTATCGCGGCATTAAACGTGCTCATTAGTCAGAAGATTGTCAATCGTTGCACACAGGTTGATGATTGAAAATGGTCAAAACTGGCGAAAAGCCACGCCCACAGTACAATATAAACTAAATAATACCGGTTTTTTTTTGGATTTTCTTTTTTTTTTTTGTCCATTCATTACACAACAACTACATCATTTTTATTTTACAAAAACAGAAAAACTCATCCACGCCCATTCGAAATTATAATGTACAAAAATTTAGTTTTGTCTGTGTCTGCGAGTCTTTTTTAATATAAACTTATATTCTTCTGGTTTCTGGTTCTTAATAAATGCACTTGAACTTTAATGCAAGACTTGTTATAATGATCGTTTTTTTTTTTGTTTTTTTTTTTTATTTATTTGACAATTTTCTTTAACAGAATAACAATATCAGGTTCCTTCATTTCATAGCTTCAACTTATAATCATACATTAATTATTTATAATTCAATTCATTAATTTTGCACATTATACGTACGGTGATTAGGCTGAATTTAATACAATTAGTTAATTAATTAAATAAAAGAGTAACTAAGGCAAAGCAAAGGAATTATGAACTTAAGCAACGATTGTTAGCTTTCTATTTTCAAGTCGTGGAAATTATGATAAAAGTCTACAAACGCACGGAGACCGATTCTCTATGAGGGCTCTGACACTTTTTTCTCGGTTTAAAAGAAAAAAAAAAAAATAAATAAATAAATAAAATATATATAAATTTTTTTAAATTTGATTAAATATGTTTAGTGAATATGTTTTATTTACGCACAAAATGTTTTATGGTTATCTCCACGAAGACAACAATTTATCACACGCGTGGTATATAAACCGCAAAGAACAAACCGAAACAAAAAAGAATAAAAAACAAAAATAAATAAAATCTCAGTATCTTTGAAACGAGTGTCTTTTAACTGCTGTGCCGCCACCCGAAACAGATGCTTAAGTTTATGTAAAAAAATTTTCGCACACCTTTAAAATTTATGACTTGTCATAATCTCGTAATTTCTCTTTGATTTTATATACACATATATATATATTTATATATACCCATATGAGCTTTATGTGTTTTATGGCGCCTACGCATCTAAATGCCATTTGTTTCGTAGATGTACCAAGAAAGTGCAGCAATCGAGAGTGAGTAACGTAATATATTATACTGTTGACTACATTTCACCACCAAATGTTTAAACAGCATATTGCTATTGATGCCGGCTGCTGTTGCAACCATTTATACATTTAGTCAATTAATTATGTTTCTGTGTTTTTTTTTTTTGTTTTTTTCTTTGCGATAGAGGTGCATAGAGAAACATTTCAGTGTCTCTCTCATGTGGCTTTGGTGTAAATTCCTTTACCCATCGAACCAAGTGTTAAAGTATAAAACTTTACTTAACACCAAAAATAAATACATTTTTTTTTTTTTTTTTTTTTTTGGAAAATTCATTCTTAACATGCTATGCAACAAGCCAAACATAACGTAAACACAATCATATACTCATATTCATTTCATTTTATACGGATACCCTGCATTTAGTATAAAAAACGTACACTAGCTAGCTGGGAAGCTGGAGCTGGAGTATTAGATAGCATTCACTACCAAACTTCCTTTTGTATATGTTCCTGCTGCTGCTGCTGCTGCTGCTGCAGCATGTATTGCTTGCTATTCTGTTAGGTTAGCTTAGCTGACCGGTATATCTGCGTTTATATACAAGAACAAAAGTACTTGTGTGTATGAATGGGTAGTAACGATTTATGTAAAAAAAGATTTACTTGGCTTTTGTCTTTTACGGAAAATGCAATCAAACTATGATTTATGAATGCAAAGCTTACATAGTCGGTATAGAGTTGAGAATTTTAAAATGTGCAAACAGTGACTTTTACAAACAAGGGCTGAGTGAATATTGGAACGTGCAACGGTAAAGATATCGGTTTTAGGTTACATGCATTTTTCTTGTATTAATGATTAGAAGATAAATAAATGCATACATAGAAAAGGTCAATTTTAACTATAAATATGCTTAAGGGCTTAAGATTAACCTTAGGTTGCATCAGCCATCAGATCATGTTGCCATGCATCCCGAAAATATATAATAATAACGTGAAAATGGTCTTAGATAAGAATCTTGTAGATGAATTAATTC
Source organism: Glossina fuscipes (assembly GCF_014805625.2). Lineage (NCBI taxonomy): Eukaryota > Metazoa > Arthropoda > Insecta > Diptera > Glossinidae > Glossina > Glossina fuscipes. The sequence continues at coordinate 2,756,283 of NW_023998431.1, forward strand.
AATTTTTAACTGTGATCTATTTACGTAAGTTACGTGTCCCAATTTCTACCGCAAAAAACTTCCAATATATGTGAAGGTAAAAAGAAACATAAAAGAATTTGTGTATTTTGCAGAACTTCCGAATCGATGCATGTTATAACGATGTATTAACATAAGTTTCGATTCAGGCTCAAACTGATATTTCTAAAAATAAGGTTTCATACTTTCGATAATACAGATTTGACAGATTATTTTCTTACAAACACTTTTCGTTTTACTTTCAACAAATTGAAAAATAACATGTCTTGCCCTTAATCCTATGAGATCGAAAATAACCGATAACTAATTTTATTATCTGAAAATGAAAAGAAAAATGGTCACCTCTTACTTCAAAACAGCATGAGAGAGATAGTAATGGAGAGAGTAAAAGTAGTATACATATTGCTATTTAACAGTTAGCCGATATTGTTAAGACGAACGGACAGACAGGGAACCGTCAATTGTTCGAGCGGACACATTACTATTTACTTGTCGCGACTCTCTAGAAAAAACATGAGAAATAAACAAACAATACTTTACCATTAGCCGAGTTCTCCTAGATGTATGTAAGAAATTTGCGGCAGAATTTGGACACTGAAAGAAGTGCATGTTAATGAGAGTGACGAAGAGAGTAAAAATATTATACACATTGCTATTTAAAAGTTAGTCGATTTTGTGAAGACGGACAAATGGACAAAGAGCTAGAAAGAGAGAGTCACAGAGAAGAGAAGAAGGAGAGATGTGATGAGAGAGCGGCGAGAGAAAGAGTGAAGGGGGGCGGTGGAGATCAAGCACTTACCCCTATAAACCATTTATTTCGATTAGAGTGTAACCACATAGAACCTTCCCGATATGCAGATAGCCCGTAACTTTTGATAGTTATATTATTGCTAAAAATTAAATGTTTGCGCGGTTACTACCCAACAAAGTTATTTATGAAAATTGAATAATTTAGTATACATATACGTATTACGTGTTCAATATTTATAGCTTTCATATTCATTTTATCCAAGTGATTACATACTTACTTTACCTAAATTTTAACTTGGTATCTAATAATAAGTTTCCACATGCGAGAAAAAAATGTATAAAGGGAACCATTTTCAAGATCTAAAGAAGCGGTTGGCTTTTTAAACACCGATGCTCTCATCTTATCTGATAAATTATAGAAAAAGCGGTATTACTAGCGCTAAACATTAGTTTTGATTAATATGTTTCCATATGTAGGGACGAGCATTCATATATACATATATATATGCACATATATAGTTCCAATGGATGATGTTAGCAGATTTCTTCTCTCTTTTTGTCACATATTAACTATAGATGGTGTGCAGAAACTTCGAGATCTTAATCTCTCTTAGTTTATACATATTACATATATGCATTGCATTCCAGCTTGGGATCCTACCAGCAGGCAATCCGATTGGTGTCGGAATTCTTCCGTCTGCCAAAGTTACCAAAAGCACAAAATTTTTACCGCTCTTCGCCCAAATCCTCAGAAGTAACTTGAAAAGTGTGCTATGGATATATTTAAACGGACTCTTGCAATTCGATGACGGGCATAAGAGATTTGCCATAACGCATATATACTGAATTTTTAATTTGCTTGTGGCAAACCTAAGGTAAATGCCGTAAGTGACTGTGTTTAGTAGGATGTAGTTCCGAAAAGATTTGGATCGACAAAATTGGACTGTTACCGTCTACGCGGCCAGTTACTTATTGTTATTATTGTTTTCGTCAACTTCACTTGAAATTTGACGATTATGAAAATCAAACATAACGTGAACGTTGACCAATAAACAAGCCATTATGAGAATTTTCGTAAACATTCTAATGCAATTTTCCTATCAGATCCATTAAAGATAGGCAAACGAGGGAAATTACAAATTCCTGTACCGTGTGCCGCTTTATAAAAAGGGAAAATGTTTGTTAATATCTTTGCAATCTTCGGTAATAGTGCGCACTTTTGCACTAACTGCCTTTCGTTTGCTATAAGTATTTATAGTAAAGTCCACTTTGCTTAATGGAAAGAAAAAAAATTTTTTTTTTATTTGCTTTACTTATTTTTTGTGCGTAAAACTATTCAATTAACTCGCACTCAATAACTGCTGATAAATCTCAGTAAATAAAAACGCCTTTTTAGTATTCTTAGCTCTTAGGCACCCCTTTACCAATAAAAGTCGTTGCTTCATTAAGTATCGCAATTTTCCAGTTAACAAACTCATATGCGTTACAAAACAAAAAGAAAAAAAAAAAAAAAAAAAAGAGAAAAAAAAAAGAAAAAAAAAAATAACAACAACGACAAGAGCAACCGCTTTACGCAAAAGCAACTAGCAACCACTGAAATTGAATAATTATATTAAAATCACTTCTTTTTTTTTTTTTTTCTTTACAAATGAACGCGAAATAATCACAAAATGGAATATACACCTGCATACACGCATGCAGCCATGTAAACGTAACCTTAATCCCTTATAATATAAAAATAAATGAGGGCTTAATATAATATAGCAAAAAAAAAAATACAAAAAAAAATAAAATTTAAATAAAAATAAAAATAAAAAAACAAGAACAGAGTTCTGCATGATTAAAAACCGCGTAAAAGTTACGCCATCGACAGACACTATAAACACACACAGCGCATAAACAAACACAAACACCCAGGCAGGGCAAAAGCGTATAAGTTAAACTTTGCATGCCGTTTTGTAATTAATAACGGTAATGTATTTTATCCATACGTACATATTTTATATACATATATATCAACATACACATGTGCATGGGTTTGTATGAATTTAAACATACCTATGTATACTATATATACTATGTAAATATATGCATATGTAGAAGAGCAAGAGATGTAATATGTGGTAAACCTGATGAGGTACCGCTTTATGCACACTATACACTGACACAGCCAAACATAAAGCGAATTGCACGTTGGTAACATAGCATAAAACTAATATTAAGTTAATATAGTTACTTAATATAGTTACTACTAAATGCCTTACTAATGAGAACAGATCCCTCGAGTTGACTAAAGTCAGTCGCACTTTTTTGACAAACTAAAAAAACTTTATAATATCCAAAAGGTAACATTTAACTAAAGTAAAACACTACTTCACTTTCATACATTGACCTACTTGAGATGGTAGAACAACTGGCCAAAAGGCATTCGCTTGGGAATAAGATATTTCCTTTGTTATAGTTTTATTTTCAACTTCCCGATGTGGGCGCGTCACAATAATTTAATTGGTGCTCTAAAGTCCAAAAGGTAAACCCTATTCAATTATATCCGTCTGCCTATCTGGCCGCTTGTTTATTATAGTTGAATTTCTCTTCTCTCTCTCGCTCTCGCTCTCTCTCTCTCTCTTTCTCTTGCTGACCAAATTACAAAATGGATGTGAACCATTCATAATAGTGGAAGCGATTAAAATGCTAAACGGGGCGACCATTTTAAAATACATTTTACCATATTTTTAACCAGACCGCAATAGACATCGGATCTAAAAGTATACTAGAAGACAATGGCAGAGAACAGATTCCGTCAACCGCTAAATACCATGCCCACAATCATCTAACAAAAAATAAAAATATTCTCTCCACACATGATATGCTTGAGGAGTTGGGTGCTCAAGAGTGCTTTCAATGCTACAGATATACAACTTATTTAGTTATTTCACTCTCTACTCACAGCCCGTGTGTTTTAAACGTGCACCTTGTATTTATTTTAGGTAAATAAATTCCGAATTAAAGCAATACAAACTTTTTTATTGTTATGGTGCTACTATTTTAATGAACTTTAAACTGTAACTTTCTCTACTCAAAATCCAATCAAATATGACGTAATAATCGATAGCTATTGGCTTAAGGTATAATTACATGCACTTATTGTTCATTATACATATATCAATATTTATAATTCATAAATTCCAAATTAGAAAAGTAATTACCATCAATTTAATGTACGTATATAACTTGTTCGTAAACTTGTGTGCTTTTTTCATAAATTTAAATGCGGCTAAGACTAAGGAATTAGCTAAAGCAGAAAAAAAAAAGGTATACACCGTCATGGCTAAAAGCAATTACTTTACACAATCGCAAAATTCGTGTAAACCTTCCTTGTAAGTGGTATCGAATATAGACCATAAGAACAAATGAGTTGAAAAAATTCGCATAAAAGAACCAGCTATATATGCCTTGCATCTACAAATATTTTACGAGAATTCCAAATTGCTTTGCAAAGGATTTAAATGCAAACCGCGCAGAATATAAACTTTACACCAAATTTTTTGATTGGTCAATACTTGTATTTACATTCATTAAACTTATGAACAGTATCTAACGCGCATTATTATATAATGCAATAAAACTTGCAAATTTTCGAGCTTGAATTTAAACAGACAACTAATCTTAGTTTTTTAGTTAAATCAAAAATGTATGCATTGCGTGCAGGGTCTGATAAGCCTCGCCTAGCCTAGGATTCAATTCATTCGATTATAACGCCAAAGCCAATACTCGATTATTTTTTTTATTATTAAATTGACAGCATTGTGATAGAAGTATATATATGTCAAATTTCAGATCATAAACAGTTGCGCTTGGTGTGTACGACACAAAAAGTATTATCTCCGATTTTTACTACGTCTGTGAAATGATGATTTGAAACACTGTTCAGGATGTCATAAGACGCGAGATGAAGACGCTTGAACTTACGCATACGACGTGGACACAGATGAGCCAAGCCCGAAGAAATCGCGACAAAACCTCTCAAAAATGAAAGTAATGTTAACAGTTTTCTTCGATTATTTCAATGAATCTATGTAACTATCAGTTCCTTCCTTCCTTTCTTTTAACAAGGGATATTCCTTAGAGTGCCACGCATCGCAAAAAGAGGCAAACTATTAAATTGATTTCACTTTAGAG
>NW_023998431.1:2761239-2774126 GCF_014805625.2 Glossina fuscipes
CATGATGGAAGCTAAATCGATTAGATCGTCTCTCAAAAGAAGATAGCATTTGAGCTCTCAAGATGGAACAAGTCACTGAGATTACATTTGGTATTTAAAAACTGGAATGCTTTCAGGCATTTATCACATATTCATAAATCTTGAAACATAATTATCCTGACTGACCAGACTCACCTTCACCGGTCTGGGTATCTGGTAAATCAAGCTAAACAATATTACCTAGCATTTGAAGAATCCAAGAGAAGATTTCGGAAAGCGCGATAATTATGAAAACTACATTTTTTATATTGATCTCCACGACCGTTAGAATTTCAAAACAAACGACAAAAGAATGCAACTAAATCGATTCGCTTCATCTTTTATGACAGCGTCGTTGCATATTTTTAAAAGTTATCGTTATGACACAAGTGTCAGCTAGCAGAGTGTTCTTTGACGTAAGATGTGAAAATATTATCCATAAATCTTCCGAGTACAATAGTGTTACGATTTAGTGGAACATTTAGTGGATTTGTTAGCGAGAACAAGGCACAATGCTTAAAAAGTGTATTTCATTGTAACATTTTACAACCCTTGCCATAAATATGATATTTCGTGTATAAATGTGGTAACAATATATAAATACCAGACGTTCACTCTCTTCTCTATTCAGGCAAAGCTTTTTCTATCTTTTGATTTTTCATATTTTTATGAATCATACATAACTCAGTTGCTTTCTACCTCGACTATTGATGTCGCGTAGATTTGATTTGGCGATTTAGTTTCTATCTATGACATTCCATGGGAATAACTTAACCAAGAACGCATTATTTCTGCTTACACTTCGCTCTTATGCCCGAGCTTACGGCTTCATTATGCTTAAGAATTTTTCAAATTTTTATATTTTCATGGGAATATCCAATGCTTGCATTTTACTTAAGATGGGTCCAAATTTTATTATACCGATCGATGCGGATTCACTTTATGAATTTGTTGGTCTATCCCTACGTCCATCTTACTTTCAACATTGTAATTTTTGAAATATACTGATGAAATTTGATACACTAACCTATTTTAGCTCAAGGACGAGCGCGAATTGAATATGCACGACGACTTTCCATAAAGCGCCTTATTTTGAAAAGTAGTAGGATGGTGTAGCATATTTCATGATGTGTCGTGAATCCGCTCTAACGTTTTTGCTTGTGTTTATATTTATTACATATATATTATATGCTCGCTTTTCCGTTTACTCGCATCAGTATACAAATTGTGTGTGTGTTAAAGAGTTGAGATCTTTTGAGGAAAATCTTTAAATTTCCGAATGTAGTTGCTACAAATTGCAGATGAAAATGAAAGAGAAGCACAGCAGTCTAATTCTAACTTTATAGATAAACTTGTATAACTTCTTCATAGCGAACAAAAGATAAGCATGGTGGCATGATATACAAAAAAGGAAAAAAAACGAACACACACACGCAGACACACTTTTGTGCAGCTAAAAGTTTTGAAATACTCACAAATCACTTGAATACAACAAATGTTTAATGCTTCTGCAAACACGGCTGGCATTTATGACGAAATTAATAAATAAAAAAAAAAAAAAGAAGAAGAAAACCGTACTGAAAGCGTTAGTTAGATATGTGAATAGCGATTATAGACATGTTGAGCGTTATTGGACAAAAATTAACATACACCAAATTAACATTCAAACAAGCTTTTCCTTGTACAAGTATAATGTTCTTGGTTCGATATTTTAAATATTTTTTTAATAGCGAACGCGAAAGAACTTTAAGATCAAGAGCACGAGTCATTAGCATAACGATTGTTTATCGACTACCTTAAGCCGTTTTTAACAGTACATTTTATTACACATTATTATCTACGATAAAATACATAATCACCGACAGTTGCGAAAATAAAAAAATGTAGGGTTTAGTTAAAGCCGTCGAGCGGCTTGAGTGATTCTTGGTCTTTAAAGGAAATTCGCACAATTCATTGCCAAAATGTAACACAGCTTTCCGGACAATCTAACATTTTCTCTTCTTTTCTTTTTCCTTATTGTTTATTGTAAGCAGCAAACTAAGCGTATATCCATTCCTTGGTATTTTACTGAAAGTGTCTTTTTAAAAAAAATTAACTTGAATTTATTCTTTAAAATAGCTTCATCATCATCATCATCATTGGTTTGTTGCTGGTGGTTACCAGTGCACATTAATCACTTGGCAACACCCACATTGTTCGGACCATTGTAAGGATATACTGGTATATTGTGTGGCATGTATTTGAAAAAGTCTCATGTCGTATTAAATGCTGAAATGTCTGCCAGTTGACATTATCCTCCATAGAGACAGTGTCGGGACACATGTTACATTTAAATGACATTTATGGTAGCACGGTATACATGTTTATTACTTTTTGTTTTCTTATTCACGCTTCTATAGGTGCAGTTGCATAAAGACAAAGGAATATAAAAAAAAATGGAAAAATTTATTCAAGATTTTTGGCAAGATTTTCAAACGAAAAATACATCTTTATAAACACTTGAATGTAAACAAGTAAGAAAACTAAATTTAATGGGGACCGAATTTTTTATACCCATCACAGCTTACCCCAAAATAAGGCAAAGGAAGTAAGAGAACTAAATTTTCATACTGTACAACGCGGAGTTAGCGAAGTTGATTTCTTTCATTTTCAAAATAAACGTTTTTGTCGTAAAGTCAATTGGGCGCTTTAGGCATGTCCTTTGACAAAGGATATGTGGAAATTCTTTTGCACATTTGTAAGCGATATCTTCCTTTTCGCTAATGAGAGAATGTTTACCACGTATACTACATAGTTGCGCGCGCAGACAGATAGACAGACGACAGGTGGACATGTTTAGGTGCATTCCATATTTGAAACTGACCAGTGATTTAAGTACTGCGCACTATGAAGCTATTAAAAAAAAAAATTTAAATTTAATACGCAATAATTTTGGACAGACGTGGCCAGTTTTTAAATACGTGCTACATCATTATCCATAGAATATACTTTCATTTATCTGCTATAGTTTATGAGCAATGAGCGAAAAACCAATTTTTTATGACTTTTGGCAAACAGAGATATTCTCAGTTTTCGTAGCGCTGTGGGTGCGTCTTTCGACCGATTTGACCCATTTTCAACGCCAAACTGCATGCAAGAATTTCTCCTGTTTCTGCCAAATTTGAAGTCGATAGCTTCATTTTTGCGGCCAGGCGAATATTTATAACAGACATTACATAGACGAACAGACGGTCGGACGAACATGCTTAAATCGATTTAGGACTTGATGCTGATCAAGACTACGTACACTTTGTGGGACCGCTGATGGTTCCTTCTGGGCGTTACAAACGCTATGACTAAATCAATATTTACCCCTCATCCTTCGGCGATGGAAATAAAAATGAATAATTCTTTTAATATAAAACGAATGTCATTTAAAACTTTTTTTTTTTTTTAAGCTTAGCAACATGCGCTGCATTTAATAACAAAAGTATTGTAATATTAAGTTTTATATTAAACAGAAATTTTTTTTTCTCTTCTATGTTGCTATGTTAAAAATGCGTTTGATCAACTTGCGCTTCATAAACTTTCCGACAACATAAATGAGCCGATTTGAGTACACGCATATATTCATAATATGATATATATGCTGCATTGGTAAGTCTAGCATCGGGATTATATAATAAATAAGTAAAATACATTTCAAAGTACGCGTAGGCAGAAGCAAAAATTAAAATGAGAATAACTTAGAAATCCCTACTAAGACTTTGAAGCGAAATATAACTAAAAAAGTCGTTTAGTTGTATAGTTTCTTGGTTGGGGTATACTATAAGCATAGTGGAGAAAATTTGGGAAATCAATAAACAAAATGTTTTGAAATTTTTGCCTTTGAATATGCGATGAAGTTTACTAGATTTTCTTAAAGCAAAATAGATATAAATTCCGTCAAATGGAGTCGTTTATGCACGCTATGCTCCTTTGTCTTTTGTGCATGCTGTTTCAAGCGGTAATTCTATAGTTTACATCCACAGTGCTGGCTTCTTGATGGAAAATTTCAAGTAAACCACATTTGAGTTGAGTCGGTTACCAATGTATAGAATTCCTATAGGTCAGGAAGCGGTATCTGTGCAGTTACAAGCAATTTACATTTTAGGCAAATAATGTAAAAGCATTTCCTTTGCTCGTGAATACGCTTTGCTGTTCATACGTTCTCTAGAATTATCGAAAACACTTTTCAAGTTACATTATTTATTAATAAATAAATCTCAAAAATTAAATTTATTTTATTTAAAGAAAATGTAATCTTAAGCAATAAGAGCGCAAATTATAATGAAATCACAATGTATTTCGTCAAGTTATTTCGCTTAAAATCACTAGCATTCATTTCGATCTACAATGGCGAAGAATAAAAAATAAGTAAAGAGTATACAGAAAATTAAAGGAAAATAAAGAAATCCCGTAATTCAATTTACGCCCACCTTGGAAATTTCGTCTACATAATATATCCAGGTGTGTGTTTACATCATCATATTTCTTTCCTTTCTTTCCATTCCCAAACAACACAGTGGCCAATTTTATTCTTTTTTTTTTTTAAGTAATTTAATAAACTCGATTTTTCTGTTCTGAAAAATTCAATTCCATTGAATTGAATGCCCAGCTCCGATATTATGATCTTTTTATAATACCTTTTGATACCTTTTATATGACGAGTCTAGCTTGCAGATTGCAAGTGATATTGAGAGAATTCCTTGCTAGGCATATGAATATGAAACAGGAATCTGCACATACATAACCACAACACCACGTGTCTGAAGTCATGTTTTCCCTAAAACTTGGACGTCTGCCAACTATGCTAATACATATCGTAATGCAAAAATACTTCGGGTTAAAACGAGAAAATTGAGTCTCTTGGCAAATAAAAAGGATAAATAGATCCATTTTGAGTGTTCCACGAGTAAAAATTCATGGGTAAATGTAGACATAGCATTCACATCGATTGCATGCGTGTGGAGATTTGCCGGAAAGGCGTTATTCTGTGCTTGTGATCAAATGAGAAGGTTGCGGCCTGTTATCTGCTGCTAAAGTCTGATGAAACAGTTCATACCAAATGCTACACTAACAACAATTAATCGGTTTGAGCCCTTTATTGCTTGAACAATGAAATATCAAACAAAAGAAGACAAGATGACGCCAATTGTTTACATGACATCTATCCATTCATCCATAGGCAAAATTCATTCGCGATAACCTAGATGCACTCAATTGTACAGTGCCAACCCCAGCTGTTTATTGCATTCAGTTACCAATTTTTTAGCATTTTGTTTATTTATTAGTTTGGGGAAAAAGAAATCCATTATTTTTTCGGTAGATGGCTGCACTGATAGATTTCTCGTAAAGTAGCGATCAAACAATTTCCGATACTGTACATTTACATACATTTCATTTAGGTAAACTATAAGTGCAGGCCAGTCCTATTGTTAGAATATGGGACAACAGACCTTTTAGTTATTAGATGAAAACTACGGTATTTGGTCTAATAGCGTAAGAATAACAGGTAAGAGAATAATATTCGGTCATGCCTAATACTCATTTTACACCGATTGGCGTTGTCATAAAAAAAAACTAATAAACGGGGAAAAGAACGACATTTTCTTCTCTTACCCTATAATATTGGATAGGCGCGGCTGATTTTCTCTATTTTTAGAATGAAAATGGATATTTACACGGCGAATATTGTGTACTTTACGAGCAGCAAGCAAAAAACTACGGAAAGGAAAGGTGTTCACGGTCTTTATTGCATAGGCGTGCCCTTTAAACGGGTTTAGGACGTTTCCAAATTTGTTTTGCAAATGTGTAAGCGTCGTGTTTGCGAACGAGAGAAAACTTACCACAGATACTAGACATTTGGGCAGACGAACAAATGGACAGACGAATATACTTAGGTCCATTTCGATTTAAAAAAAAAGAAAAAAAAATTAAATTTTCATATACTTTGAGCTTTGTAGGCAGAATTCATTAGAAATGATTTAAAAAGTGGAGGGAAAATATTCATTTCTTAGTAATTAAAGTTTACTTTTCTTCTTTTTTCTTTCTTCTTTGCTTCTTATTTGTTTCGTGTTTCTACGAAAGTATTGGACAAACAAAGAAAAATGGTTGCATATTTTGTTATGGAATCGAAAATCTACGCTAGGCGTTTCTCTTGCCTAAAAAAAGGAAAAACAATATTAGAATACGTTCGTCCTCCATTCGCAACAGTACCGAAGAAAGTGTTACAAAATGATGAAATTAACATTTTCCGTCAAATTTGTTGAGAGCTCATATATATAAAATATCTGCTACATAGGCCTTATAATCTTCTTTTTGTTGTCGTTGTTGTTTTTTTTTACTAAGTCCAGACATAATGGTCACCAGTTATAAATTTTCATTTTCCTATGCTGTTCATGGCAAACAAAATTACAATTTTCATTTATTGTTTATAAGGGGAGGAGAAACGGCGGATCATTGTATACATTGTGCATGTTTTTGTGTAAAAATGAAAAATTACTTTCGTCATTTGTAGTTGTGTTTTACTGAATGCGACACTTTATTTTGTTGGACGTTGCTTACATAATTTGAATGATATCGCGGTGTTTGCTTTCTTTAATCGGCAAGGAAATTAAGAAAATCAACCCAACCTTCGGTTTACTTCTTTTTTTTTCAATAATAATGAACTATAAATTTTTTATTGGCTGGAACCGAAATGTAGAAAAAAATCTGAGTTTGAATTAAATTCTTGGCATTACTATCATAAGTCGATTCTTACTTAGCAATGTCAAAGAAAAAATATCAGTAAAACCTAATAAACTATACTAAACCTTGTACAAACAGATTTTTCCCATTTTTGCGAAGGTCAATAGCTTATGGGTGCACTCGCGGTAGAAATTTGTGCGTTTCGAGGCAAAAGAATCGTCGACGCATTTTCGAAATGTGCTGTAAAACTTCCCAGCCTAAATTGATGCTCACTTTGCGGATTTGCTTTTGCTTCGTTTCATCATTTTTAAAGGCGAAATATCGCAAACCATCTTCTAGCGTTTTCCTAGTTTATTGCATTTTAATTTCAAGCCAGTAAGTTCAGCTGCATGCATTCCTTTCTAGGTTTCCGTAGTCAAAAATGCACAAAACCCTGCCGTGCCCTGAATGACATCCATTCATCTCTTTAAACTTTGATACACACTAAACGACAGCTTGGAAATATCTGAAACTTGCATGGCTCAAACATTACGCTGTTATAACATTAAATTATCAATACGTGATATTTGGGGAAAATTGAACGTGTCACCTACGTTTTATGAACTAACCAATCGGAAAAGTTTTTTAATAGTAATAGAATGCAATAATAAACCTTTCCAAAACATTGCCCCCCATAGGGTCTATAACATTTGCCAAATATCTGTAATCCTTGGTTTATATACTTGATCACTGTCGAAAAGAAGATGTTATTCACGCACTTGCAATTACTACCTCAAAGCTTCACTCGGAACATCCTACACTTCAATTCTTCCCGCTTACGTACGCGCGTCTAAAGTTGAGTAGAAAAATCGGATAATTTAATCTTTAGGTTTGGGTATAAATGCATCCCTCTTTATAGAAAGAAATCTGTATACTTTTTTTCTAAGACGTCTCAAAATGTACTCACAGTACTAGTAACCGACGTCAAGGTAGCAGAAGTTAGTCATATCCGTCTGGTCACCATCCTACAAAGACTGCAATTGCCTTTCAAAGGCTCCACATAAGCTCAGGACGTGTTCCTTCCACTCTTCTTCTCTTAAGCAAAAAATTCGTAAGTGGAACTTGTCATTGGATATGCATTGGCGATTTTGAATGCCTTGCAGTAGTGTTAACTACCTGATCGCTCGTTTATTTTGCACTGACTACGCTTGTATATGTTAAAGGAAGAAATTATAAGAGCCTAAAAAAGTGGTATATTTGACCACTTTCTGAAATCGAATAAAATAATATTCGGGAAATTTATTTAACACGTATTTACGTATTAAAAATAAATTATTATTATTTTTATTTTTTTTTTGTAAGCATAGTCAAAAATAAGGAAGAACATTATAGTCAGGCAAATCCAACTATTACATGCCCTACACCATTTCGTTTAGTGCAGTTGCTCGCTCCAAAGCCATAATTGTCATGAAAGCCCGCATGCTCGTTAGATTTGCTCTTCAAATAAGAGTTTGTTTTTCGTGATAGTGCCTTTATATGTTGGGATCCCATAAAATCGACCTGTATGATACAAATTCACTGCCGTTAATATTTTTTTTTAACGCTTCTATGAATTCAATTTCATCACAAAATATTAAAGATTAAGCCTTTTTCCGCACAACTTACTACTCATGGAATATCTTATAAATAGAGGCATGTGGTTCAAATTAGGTCCACTTAATATTTATATTTAATTACTATCATAAACAAATTTTCATCAAAACAAAAATAAATAATTATTAACAATTATTATTAAAAATTTCAATTCCTTGCAAAAACCTTTTTGGCAATTGGCCTTGTCGAATATAGACTACGAAGGTCTACTTTTCGAATATCACTGCGTATAAGGATTTCCATGAAACGTAAACTCTTATAAGCCGAAAAAGCCTAATTGTTTATTTTTTTACTAGAGATCGTTGCTCTTATTGCATCTGTTTAAGACATGTTCGAACGTTTTGCGCTTTACGTGGTAAGCAAAACGACTGAGGAAATATCGAATTACTACTCAACACACTACAAAAACTTTATCAAACGCTTTTCATAGAAACGCCATCAGCCCAATAAGTGCGCAAGAGCTAGTTGTCTTGATCAAGCTACTTTAAGAAGTATTGGATCTTAAATGAAGACTTCATTTTTTAAGGATATATGTTCTCGTGTTAGAGAATTTAGCGGTTAACAAAACACCAGTGAAGGCATTGGACGATAATTTATTAGCAGGGAATCCGGATTTATTCAGAGCACCTAACGGGGAAAACCACGTAATTTGAAGAAAAATATTTCGTTCGTATCTTGCATTTTTTCCATTTATTCTAGGAGCTTTAAAGCATCTAAAAACTACTACTACTTTACTACTACACTATAAGATTTCGTACTAACTGTACTAATTTTTATTTTTCATAAAAAGGAAATTTTTTAATACGAAAATTTATTTATAAAATAACTAAAGGCACAATAGTGGACTGTAGCGCATCATTAAATACCGGTATTCATATAACGACTTTGCGAAATAAGACGTTATATGGCAAGTGGCCAAAAACGTGGTCCGATCCCAACAATTTTCAACAGCGTTCGTCCTTGGATCAAAATGCGTCATTGCATATATCAAAATTTGTCACAATATCTAAAAAATTGCGGTTTATAAAACACAAGAAAGCGAACTGAACAGACTGACAGACAAGCTTAGATCGATTTAGAAAATAACTATATCGATATAATAAAAGGTGGGTCTATCACAGATCCTCTTATGTACAGCATATATCCGCCCAAACTTATAGGAGAAGTGGTGTAAAGTATAAAAATTATCTCTGAATAGAAAGACATTTTTAATACCAAGGAATAGGAGTATGCTGGATTTATGAGTGCGGCTATAATATTTGCAAATAAGCATCACGAACCCTTGACGATATGCCTACTAGCACACAGCGGAAGGTTCTTTCCATGTCGTCTCCAGTTCGCAAGTGGGAATCGGACATGTCCGATTTTGAGTTTGAGAGAAAAAGAGAGAGAGGGAGACAGATAGAGAGAGAGGAGAGTATTTAAAATGTGAAAATCATTCACTGCCTCAATGAACGTTACCATGTTAATTAACAAGTTCAATCAAGATTGTCACTGCAAACATCATTTATAGGGTTCCATTAAATACATACTTGAGATGCGCCAAAATGAACAATTTTCGAAAAATGTTATGAATGAATAAACAAAATTGTATCAACTTTGAAAAGATAAGCTTTGCTTATGTATCTAGCTTAAAAAAGTTGCACTCACCACAGTTTACTAATGCGATCTCACATTACGTGACCTTTTCTTTGCATATATAATAACACAATTAAAGAAATGCTTACCTAGAAACGTTTGCGCATTAAAGTTATCTTGATGCTGAAAATAGAAAATGCGAAGACAAAGATTATTAAAATAACTTTATAGGCTTAAGATAATCAAATTTATATTTAGAACTAACTATATCAAAAAAAGACATCGACCAATAACGTTTACTCTCATAATGTCTGTTATTTGATAAACAAAATTTTTCTCATAAGCAAAAAGCTCGATATTCGAAAATTATTCGTTTTATCTTTGCATTTTATAATAATTTAAATAAATTTGAGCCGGTAGACGTATAAGTATGTGCCTGTATTCTCTTCATTCCAATCAGGATAGGAAAGTTACATACTGTAAGAAAGCGCATTTTGAATGGAAGAGAATAAACATTGGATAATATATTGTTACGGAAATCCCAAATCTAGTTGATTCCAGCTAAGACATTTTCTAAAATAATAAATTCCTTAAAGAGAAAAGAATTCAAATGTACATTTGCGAGGCGTCTTGCAGCTGCAGACCGATGAAAGCGATTAGCGGAAAAGCAAACAGGTAACAACAAAGTGCATATCCGCAGGCGCGTCATGCAGCTGCAGGCCGATGAAAACCGTTACCAACAAAAGCAGATTAACGAATTAAAAATCAAGTCATAAAATTAGGTACTAGTAATATAATGGCAAAAATTTATACAAAAAAGAATATTTGTGAAAGACAGTAGTAGAGTAGAAAAAGAATATTTGAGTTAAGCAGTGGAAAGTATTGCCAAAAATAATTTGTAAATAGAAGAACTTTGAAGTGTGTTTCTCTTGAATAAAATATCCGCGATCCAGTGGTACGGACTATATCTTATAAAAGCCAATTTCATAACAATATTATTCACTTCGTGCGTAGCTAACAGGATCACCTGTCCACTGAATTTTGAATACTCTTGGGAAATAATTGCTCAAAACTTACAGCAATATTGGCTTTTCATTGTACGTCAACTCTCTTTTTTTTTTCTTGAAACTATTGTGGACGGTTTACAACCGTTTTCAGCCCGGACTTGTGGTCATCAGCTAGAAAAATGCGCTCTCAGTTTTAACCTCTTATCCCCAATTTTACGATCATTCGTATTCCAAGAGCAGCAGATAAACAAACACATTAACTCCTGGTACAGATTTCATATGATCTCTGACGTACTCTGAGGTACGTCACTGCGTTACAAATGTAACCTCGTAACTGTCTCGTTCGGTTTTGGTATCCCATTGTAACAAATTGAATTGAAAGTAATCATAGCACTCGTCGACTGTAACGACAATCGATGAATGGACGAAAAGCTTCGATAAATTCTGATTAAGGAAAGCAATACAACGCTTTGTCATACAAGAGTTTTGGTTCAAGCATACCACTTGCAATTAATTTATAAATAGCATTTTACAACATCTGAGTGTACTCCCATCAATGTTTTTGCTTTTTTTCCCACTTTTTTCCAATATCATAGGCTCTATGCTATGCTACCTTCTGCAGCAGTCATCCCTTATATATAATAGGTCCGGCCACGTTATGGTATTACTTCTGGGGCTTATTAATTTCTACCGCCAGTCGAGCTGCAGTGATTTGCATTATTGTCAAAATTAGTTTCTTGCATATGACATTTTTTTCTCTAAAGAACTCTGCTATTGTGGTAACAATACGGGGAGATGTTCGCATATTTTATCGCATGCTATGATTTGAAGTGGAATTTTTATTTCATTGACAGTTAAATTATCACAACACTATTAAGCTCAGTAGTACGAATAGAGCCCGTAGCTTTTATGCATGAGTGAGCAGAAGTGTTCACTAGTTTTAAAAGGACAAAATGGTTATATCGGCTTAGTGAAGGTTTAGTATACCATAGACTACTTAATTATAAAATAGCTTTCAATATTTCAAAGGTAAATGTTGAGCAACCAAAATTCGCTCTGAAGGTAAGAAATGTCGCCAATCAAGGTAATTTCTCTGCATTCACTTTTATGTGCATACATATATTTTTTTATATGCGCTAATTGAATGGTTTTATTGATATCCGCTGCAAATGTAATTTAAGTTATAATGCAATTCAGTTTAGTTGCATGTTTTTGATGTAAAGCGTAATTTGATATTTTTTGTTGTTTTTGCGAAGTCCATTCATGTATTTTTGATATTGTTTGCCGTTTCTATTAATTTAAAATAATTTTGTTCTGCGAATTAATTGTAATAAACGGAATTTTTAAATATATTTAAATTGAATTATTCAAAAAATTTGATTCGATTCGATTGTGGGCGAATCTTCAATGCAGCTACGCAGTCGTTTTCTCCCATTTTTATACAGCACTCATACACCGGATCATACGTTGTATTTGTTATACTACGGGAATAATGATCAAAGAATCCAGTTTTTTGGTTTTGAAAACAATAATTGTACTGCGGGCGCGTACTTTAACTCAAGTGCTCCGTTTCCAACGCAAATCTGCGCACAAGAACATCTTATTTAAAGTCCGTATCATAATTTTTACAATCACGGTATTGCTTATTGGCGAATATGCCCAGCTTCAGAATTTGATAGCATAAAGCTTCCTTAGATGTTGCAAGCAAGGGGAGGTAGAAAAAAAAAAGAAAAGATATCACAACAAAAAAAAAGATGACTATCACAAATAGTTATTGAAACTGAAAGTTTATAGCGATTTTCCTAATCGAGAACGTTAGAATCGCCCAATAATACTAACCTTATCAAGCCAAGTACTATTAGACGAGTGAAAGGTACCAAGAGGTTTGTGCTTTATTTCAGTTTAACATTTTTTTGAGGCATTAACTGAATACATTATTCCGAG
>NW_023998431.1:2774226-2853627 GCF_014805625.2 Glossina fuscipes
TTAAGTTGTTTTCAGTCCTTCACCAACTGCATATTGATTTCTTAAAGGGTTTGTGGTGGAGTGTAGAGACAGTCGTGTTGAAACCGCAAACTCGGTCTCAAATCTTTCACTTCAGCCTTGTCAGGAGAAGTTCGAAAATAAAAAAAATAAAAAAAGAAAAGAAAATCGAAGACAAATTTCTCTCTCCTCTTTCTTACATTAAAGCTAGTGAATAATTTTAATTTTTAAATTAGCGCTTAAAGGTTAAGGAGTTTGAAATTATAGAGGATCGAAGATTCACTTTGAAGGGAAATATCGTTTTCTTAATTCTTTCACAAAACTATTGGTTTGCCTCTGTATAAGAATTTAACCAATTTATAAATGACGATAAATTAAGTTTTGTATGCTATGTGTACTTAATTTCATAAATGAAGTATAATAAGAGTGTTAATTAGCTTGTAACGGGCAAAGCTTTAAAATTCAATTTGAACATGTTTTTCTATCCATCAATCCGTAAATTTCTCTGAATGAAGAGAAATGAAAGGAAATTTCTGTGCGTTGGTAGAAAGATAAGAAAAATTAAAGGTAAGGGCAGATCGTCCGTCATATTATAATTCAAGTAACAATCTGCCGCAAATATAAAAGCTTTGCTTAAAAATTATCTCAAAGAGCCTTACTAACGATTGAAAGAACGAAAAAGCTATTCTTTTGCCTTTCATTTAATGGGTGGATAATCAAGATTCGCAGTAACATAATTTTGTCTTTTATTTTTGTTTCATTTCTTCTCAAACTCATATTAAAAAATATAATGTCAACGCAGCAGCATTATTGTACATTATATACGAAAAAGTTGAACGCATTACAATAATTGGTCTTACAGGCACCACAAATACAGGCAATCATCTCAAGTGAAGTCTTATCTACAATCAAACATTTAGCTGGCGAGACGAGGACATTTAAAATAATGTAATTTAAACATTTTATGGTTCTGTTCACAGAACACAAAGGAACAGAAGAAAATTAAGGAACTGAAACGACACAAGAAAGCACAGAGATCATTATGTATACATTTATATTTACATATAGACACACACATCATATATATATATATATATATGTGAAGTAAATAGTTTTAACGTAACTTTAAGCCGTTCGGAAACAATATAAAGTATAGAGTCATAAAGTTTATGCTCTACCAAGTGAAAACAAGCAGATATTAAGAACTTTATTATGTTTGCGTATATAGGCATGTATACATATGTACACGGAGAGAGAATGAAGAGTTATTAAATAAACACGTAAAAAAATCGTATATGTGTACAGTATGAAACTTAGTTCACCGCGTGTTATCTTAAATATTTGTATGACAAAAAGAAACAAACAATAAAAGCAAAAAAAAAAAAAAAAAAACGCATTTAAGCGGATTAAGTAAGCAGTGAAGTGACATGAACGTATTATATGTACGCCGCCTGAAAGTAGGCGAATTAAGTGGAAGCTGCCTAGAAATGGTTTATTTTTTTATAATCACGTTTTAAATAATTATCAAACGTATACAGTTGATTTATTATATATTTCAACTTTAGCACTTTTAGTGAATTTTTTTTGGGCAATCATCAAAAATCGGCATTAAAATTCTTTCATAATAATTTTCTAGTTCTAGAGTTATCGCTTACTTTAAGAATTTAAGCGAGTGTATAACTTAATGGAATGACATGGATGCTCCCTTAAGATGTATTCTTACGTTAATAAATGATTAAAACGTCACATGCTTGTAAAGATATTCTTTGTGAAATTTAAAAGGAAGCGTGAATATGACTCTAGTTCTTGTAAAGTTATTAGAAGCACTTTTCTGAGGCATGACAGTGTTTAAAAGCAACACATAAGTTAGTTTCGCGTTACATTTATAATATAATATAAATACAAGCATTAGTCTGCAAAATTTGCATATGCTTAACAAACATGACGAATTAGGTTGATGTATTAACCTTATTCCACAGCCCTTGTTATTGCATTATTTCAAGTTGTAAAACCTATCACAGAAAGCTAAAATATTCCATACATATGTTCAAATTTAGTTATCCTACATAACGCAATTAGAAAAAACAAGATAGATATCGATATGAATTGAAACATATTTGCCTAACAAAGGTATGCGCACAAAACATGCGGTTATTAACCTGTTAGTAGACTTACAGGCAACAGGTAGACTTCCCCTTTTATAATTTACAGGTCCTTTGCACTCGTTCTAGAATGTACCATATTGTGTAGTTTTACTACATACTGCTGGACGTTAGTGAAATCATACTCGCATGCACCCGTGTGCATATCGTCGCAGTTCAAGAGTAATGTTCCTATTAGATCCGATTTTCAACTATTTGCTTATCGGTACCCATTGTTCAAATTTATTGCAAAAAAATCATTGAAATTGAAGGACGAACCCAAAGGATTGAATGGTAGAATTTTACTGCTTTTGGAAAGTTAATATAAAAATATTTGAACATATATACACATAACTGATAACTGTAAGCGTTTGATTTAATTTCGCCATGTCCTTCTTTTTCTCCATCATCCGTCTTAAATGAGGAAAAGTACAGGCGGTGCCTCAGAGCCAAGCCGATAAAAATTGTGATTAGCTGTCGGTATTCAGATCAAGTTTGACTATATTTGGCCATAGCTACAATGAAAGGTTAGTCGGTAAAGGCAGCACATTAGGCGCACACATACTAATCTGCAGCCACGTTTAAGAGACATTCCCAAAGTAATTGATCTTCATTTAAAAAAAGAAAACAGTTCAGCATTGGTAGCAACACTGTTAAGAATATATTCAAATATATATAAAAATTGATCCTAGTCAGATTCCTAAACACGAGGGATTTTCATATATATACTTATATCCTTTGTCCTTAAGTTAAGCATAATTGATTCACAACAATCTGAAGGTTTACAAATATATAAAGGGTAACCTACACTAAATTGGAAAGGTATATAAGCAAACAATATAGGTGTCGCCTTAATTAGCTGAGATAATAATAACAATATTCGTAGATCGCTTTGCGCTTCATTGCTATACAGATTTCGTAGATATCGATTTCTTATGAATGATTAGGTGACATGCAAAATGGATTTCTTATGATAATGTGACGCGTTCCAAACAGTAGCTTTCCGTAAATCGAAGATTTTAGATTTAAAAATAATTGATTACTTATCGGTCCCCTTAGGATAAACATTAATTTCTTGAAAATTGCTGTCATATATCGAGCAATGGACAAGTCCGTCGACAAAGGAATAGTTACTGTTTCTAGCCAGCATACATCCTACTTAAACAAGAGATTCTGCGTAGCATGAGATCAAGGTTTGTACCACTGAAACATTGCTTTTTGTATTTAGTTTATTAGGACATTTTGTATTTGATTTCTAATCAATTGCCAGATTAGCTTACATTATCCGATCTTTATCGTTGTTCACAATCTACCATAGCTGGCTAAAGCCGTCAGACACGAAGCAACCATTTGCGTTATAAACATTTGGTATTGCTATTAACGTTGAAATTAATGGCAGAGTGCAACCAACGTTTAGAGTTACTGTTGTAAGCCAATTTTCCTTCTGCCCAGATTCGGTGTGCAATTCTAAAATCAGCGGCCGTGAATAATGAAATATAAAAAAATGGAACAAAAGAAGTAAGAACCGCGCAAATATGTTTTAATAATAAAAAATAAAGGCTCAGCCTCATGTTTTAAAATCCGTCCACAGTACATAAGCAGTGTTGAATCGGACGACGCTCCGCACCTTATTAGTGGGCAGCGGTTCTTCTAGTTAATTGTTTTTTATACCCATCACGCCCAGAAGGAGCCTTCACAGACCCCACAAGGTATACATATTCTTAATCAGCAGACCAATTTCAGACCGATTTAGGCATGTCCGTCCATTCGTCCGTGTAATATGTGATGTAAATATTCTGTTGGTTTCTTACTCATTACTCATAAACTACAGCAGATAAATCTGTAAAAATTTGAACGTATATTCCACGGGCGATGCTGTAGTGCCTGTACGAAAATGGGAAAAATTGACCTCGTCTACCCAAAGATTATAATACAATATATCAACGCTTGTTTTTCTTTCAATAACTTTATAATGCGCGGAAATAACCTTCGAAAATTTCATAAAGTGCATAAATTCTTGGTCTGTTCCAAATTTCGAATGCATCTAAACATGTCGGTATATTGATGAGTCCATCTGTCCGGGTGCCTAATTTTATTGTCTCTACGGTACACATTATCTTGTTCGCAAAAGAAATTTTTGAATAGTGTTTGAAAATGGCTCGAACATGCCTACAACTTCCACATGCCTACACAGCCAATCTTTGCTATCCGTGTCCTTTGCTCGACACTCTTAAGCTACAACAGATACAAGATGTAAATTTTCACAAAATTATTTTACAGAAATAGAGAAAATCAACTGCACCCACCCAATATAAGGAGTAAGTGTCTTCTCCCTTTTCCTTCAACCTTTATCAGAGTAACGATGACGGGTCTAAAGCCGAATATAATTTGTTTAATTCACTACTTATTGTTCGCAAAGTAGTTCTTGCGAAAATCATGCACGGAGCACAATAAGATCGTTTTTCTTCTTTTGAAATGACGAAATTAGTTAATAACGTAATAGAAAAAGGTCAAAAGCTTTGCAACATTATAGTAATAAATAAGGCATCGCATCGAACAATCATCGATATCGTTATTGCCTCAAGGGAAAATGTTTGGTTTTTTGCTCTCACATCCATCGATTCCTTCATATAACTTTTTATACTCATATACCACATTACATTACGTGGCGGAAGTATAACACGCAAAACTAGAGAAAAAAAACTTTAATCAAATAATCGCCAAAATAAATAAATAATAACATGTTATACCAAACCTAATCCCAACTTTATTAATACCCAAACGAAGAACTCTGTGTTTACATTGGGCCTTTTTTGCACATCCAAGCGAATTTTCGCCTCTTAATTTGCTGAATAACAGAAGAAAAAGAAGTAAATTACAAATATGTTGTGACTTTTCTTACGCAAGTTTTTTTTTTTCCATGTTGATACGTTTGATAAACAAGAAAAAAAAAAAAAAAAAAAAAAAGAAGAGAACAACAATATATGGAGGTTCTTTTCAAACCCGTTACAGTGATTGGTGTAAGTGACATAAAAAAGGCTTCAACTCTTGTTTGCATATTCTAGTGCGTAGTCGTTATACTTTATAGATAGTAGTGTCATGATCATTGTCTGTTTGTTTGTTTATTTAATTTGTGTGTTGCTATCGTCATAATCATCGGTATTGCATCTAAATAAAACACATAGAGGGACAGAGAGGAGAAAAGAGTAAGACAGTAATAGACAGATGTACATTAGTTTTTGTTTACATCATTTTGTTAACTTTCCTTTGGGTTTTAAAGTGCATTCGGTGCAGATAAGATGCGATTAAGAAGAATGGATGAACGACTATCCATAGGTATGCAGCACGACGACATATCAGACGGGTATAATTGTTGTTAATATTTCTCATAACAGTTACGAGTCTCAATAGAATGTTTGCATAGCTTGCTAAGAGTAAACAAACCATATTTTTTCATCTTGCAGTAGCACTATTAACGTAGGGAGAAAGAAAAGGAAAAAAGTGGTTAACTGTTCTCTAGGTTTGCTTATTTCTATACATATACCATGTACGTATACCATGTATAGATATACATATTGCAATAATTTAAAAAGTTTTCATTTTCATTTCATTCTATGCAAGAACGGAAAGAAATGGCGGTTATTTATCTTTTATATTATCATAATGATCACCGCCACCAGCCATGACTATGAAAATGATTTTTATAATCTGATAACTTGAAATGTATGCGCATGTAAACGTACAAAACTAAAGACGAGCATAACACAACAGAAGACGACACAACACTACATTATGCCTTACTGAAAAAAAACAACACAGCTAATAAATATCATCAACGTGATCTAATGTGTTGCTTCCTTGCATCGCAACGAGATTTTGTCTGAAGATAGGTGGGTAGGTATATTGATACATAGGGCTATTCTTGGATTTAAAAAAACATTTTGTTTTTTTTTTTCATATTTTTATTTTCAGTCTTTTAGTTTGTCATCCTTAACATAAACTAAGTATATAGTTATGCGGAAAAATATATTGAAAGTCTGACGGCAGATCACGTTCACGTTTAAGTTTAATCGCATGGCAAAACTCAACGAAGAATACCTGCTTGGGATTTCTACCTTTCCCTTTATTTTGAGGATTTCAGCGGCAGATGAAAAGGAGACGGACAGACAAATATGACAGAGTCCAACTAGAATTTATTATAATATACAGTCAAACCTGTTTTTGTGCGATTCTTCTTGTGCGATTCTTTTTGTGCGATTCTTTTTTTTGTGCGGTATATAAATATCGACACATTGAATTTCGCCGAGAGGTTAGGTCAATCTGAACTGTGTTGGCATCACTTTTTTTGCTATCAGTGTGTATGTACACATTGCAACAGCCATTTTCATACCTAATGCATCGGTCAATTTCAATACATACTGCGCCATCTAATAACTTTAGTTAATTGCTGACCTTTTAACCATTAAGACAGGATTAATTTTATAGTGAGATTAAAGGTAAATTAATTGTTTTCCCTATTTAGATATGGTTTTTTATGATTTTTATTTTATTTTTAGTCATAACTACTCCCTTAAAATGAATAATCGTAACCAAAAAAAAGTGAAAAGAAAGACAATTACATTAGAAACTAAAATTGCAATATTAAATGATCTTATTGAAATGATTGAGGACGAAACCGTAAATGATAGTGACATTATCAATAACTTAACAGATCATGAAGACGGACAAGAAGAACCGGAATCTATTACAGCGGATAAAATATATGCAGGGATCCAGCTTTGCAGCAAATTGGAAAAGCATTTTCTTAAAATAGATAACCATTCTCAAAGAAGTTTGAAATTCCAAAAAGACCTTGGATTGTGTATATCTGGCTATCGCGACGTTTACAAACAGCTGACCAAACGACAGTCAACGCAAAAACTTATCACCGACTACATGTTAACAAAAAATAAATCAACTGTAGTATCTTCAAGTGACGAAAGCGATTACGAACCAGTTCATCGCAAAAATATGCGCGATTTGAACTACGACGAGTAGTATTGAATTATGTACATTTCTCCTTGTTTAAAATTAGAAATTAAAATTTTTTTAAATGTTTCAATGTGTAATTTAATTATTTATTTTGTTTGGAAAGCACTTTCTTGCTATTTCGTGAAGCTTTGACATATTTTCTAAGTGAGACTTTTTTTATGCGGTTCCTCTCTACCGCATAAAAAAAATTTTCTTTAATATGCTGTGAAAAATTATTTCTTATAGGTATTTATGAAATTTTTAAATATTTTTTTTTGTGCGGTTTTTTTTCTGCGGTCCCTATCTACCGCACAAAAACAGGTTTGACTGTACTGGGCAGAACGCACAAAAAATTTTTTTTTTTTTAATTTCGTAGTCGTATTAATTCCATTCACGTATTACACATTCCTAAACAAACAGTTTTGCACAAAATATGATCAATATTTTTTCGACTGTTTCATATATACTCCGTTGGCGGTTATTTCAAACGATGTAGGAAGATATGTTTTAACTCTTTCGGTTGTTGAAAAAAGAAATTTATAAGAAGCCAGCTTTGTAAGATCTGGAAAGGGAATAAAATTGGTGAAGGCGGAGGGCTTTCAATGAGAGATGTTATGTTATGTTATAAAATTCGGACCTTTTTTGAATTGTCAGCGTACAACTATCACTGCGAACATACTTTGATATATATACATATATATATATATAAACAAGATGACGTATATATCGGTCTCTGGTTGTGCTTGTGTATATAGAAATAAATGAGCGTTAGAGTTTTTCGAAAAAATACATTAGCGCTGAGAGTCGTTTAAATTGGTGGAACGGACTTACTGTAAAATGTATTCATTTTAAGCTAAACATTAAAATATTCTCAGGATTTCTGCATTATGATCCTAGTTTCGCAAAAGTAAACCTTTTGTGAGAGGCGACTTTTATTCGTTTGAAAATTTCTTACACCTGCGGAGTGCAACGTTAAAAACTTTCCGAAATAAAAGGAGTAGTAATGACTTTCGATACTTTGACATTTTTACTTAACGACGAGTAATGACTTTCGCTACTTTGACATTTTTACTTAACGACGAAAAAATCAAATTCAATTTCGCGTTGATTCGAATGAAGAGAAAGCTTAATACGGAAGTGAGTGCAAGAAAATACTACAAAAAAAATTAATGTAGTTGAGAACCAGTTTTAATGAGTATGTTTTCTCTTTTAATTAATTGAATGGAGTAAAACTATTCAGGTAGAAGTTCAGACGTTGAATACAATTTACAGTTTTACAATTCTGGCACTGGATGCTGGAATTCAAAAAATTATTCTTACACTATTTCTCACCCATAACTTATAATATTACAGTGACATTCTTGTTTATTTCTTGAAGAAACATAGTGAAATCACACTGAATTTCTTTACATTATTTCAATTTCCCTAACAGAACTCAAAGTAGTGTGAGTTTAAAAAAAAAAAAAAATTCAGGTAAAGGATAAGAGGTGACGGGGTCTTATTCTTCTTGATAGAATCCGGTGAAAGCAAACACGATGTTCCGCTGCTTGCTGTCATTATTTTTGCGTCACGAGAATTGCCAGAGCAAGGGATGCATGAATCAAAGGTCATAAGTAAGTCAATACAAAATTTTATGCTGATCGTAAATGTATATATTATTTGGTAGTAATTGCGACCTGACAGGCAGAAACTTCCAATTTATTGGTTTAGCCCTCACTGCTCCTTACAATGGGAAGCTCATTCATGAAAAATTAGATGGGACTTCGTTGTCAGTCGATGCGTGAGCTGATTTGAAAGCCGTGTAAATTTAAAGGCTGCTAAGCGATTTGAAGAAAACCAACTCCATTAAATTTTTTCTAAATCTATGCTTAAGCAAAAGCAGTTCAAGCTATGTGTGAAATAAATGATAGCTGAATACGTGATGCACACAGAATAATCGATCGATGTTGAGAGTGGTCAACGTGGCTTATGCAGTGCTATGCACGAGTTATGAGTACCAAACGCGAGACAAGAGGACAAATTCTGGCACTTTATGATTGGCGGCGGATGACAAAAGTCGTACACCGCTATGACAAGAATGTTTTAGCAATGAAAGTGTTTGGCTAAGCGATTTTAAGCTGTTATGTTTTGTTTTCTAGAGATCGCTTCAAATCTTTTGTAGTTAGAAAAACGCTGTAAATTACTTGTATCCTATCGTAATGATCGGCAATCGGCAATCGAGCCCTTGATATTGTGATATATTATTTCTCTATAATAATACCAAGTCATATTCCCGCTTTTGAACTTCAAAAGCTTCCCGCGGTTAACAAATACATTGTTAAACCGGCTGTCCTAACTAATATATAAACTTTTCCCTTTCAATTACTTATAGTGTGTTTAGATTATTGTGATTGAGTCTGTCTGTCTAGTGTGACGGGGACGTAAAATGATTTGGCAAACGCACAGAGAAAAGCACAAGATATGTTATTAAAAGGACAGTTGATTATTTAAAACAATTGTATGATATATCTGCGAATTCAAAATCGATCTTTCATTATTATACAAAGCTTTTCTTATTTAATATTGTCAACCATAGGGTCTTTTTTGTGGGCTGTATTGACACTTAGTAGGTAACTTGAAACAATCTTTCGATTAAATTGAACTATTAGTTAGAGTACAAGCAGTGAAAGTCGTGAAAGAATAAATTCTCTCTTAACTCTATAAGTGTATCGAACTAGTAGTGTAATATTTATTGAAAACGACCTTAAGTAAGCAGTTATTAAATTTGCGCAGTGACTTCTAGATATCACAAATGCAATCACAAATGTGATGTTCTTGCAAATATGCGTTGGTGATGGGCATTAAAAGTCAGAGGGGAATTTATCTGCCACGACTTAACTTTTGCGCTTGTAACTTTAAAAACAAATACCGAAGGAGGACTTAACCCCCAGGTAAAGTTAGGATGTAAAATTGATGAAGAACACTTAGAGAATAATCACATTATGACTTGATCATAGAACAGTGCGCAGAAAATCACCACGGAACAAAGTTCCAGATAATATTCCCTTTTTCGTGGCACAATTGATTTATTTGCCATCTCTGCAATTGAATGGGTCGGTGAAGATCGGTTTCCGCCCTTTACGTAATTTTAAATGAATTTTTTTTTTTTTTATAGTTTTATGGATTTGTCTCTGGACATCATTTCGAAAACAAGGGAGGACAAGAATTCTCTTAAGTGTCTTTTTGGCTTTTTTCTTTTTTATCAATCTTGGTAGCATACCCTATATATACATATATATATATATATATATACCCTACGTATACATCTCAAATATTGTATTTTTTCTTTGCTTGAGTTAGCTGTCTTAAATGTCCATCTGTCAACATGTTGAACATCAAACTCAATTAACAAAAAAAAAAAAAAAAAAAAAATGCAAAAAAAAAACAAAAAAGGGGAAAAAAGGAAATTTTCACAATTTAGTTCAATTGTAACGTTTACCAATTTTATCGACCCAACAGCTCTTAAAAGTAAACCATAGCTATACAAAACCCGGCACTAACATCAAACTGCTAAGGCAGTGCACAAAGTACAAAAGAGAGGTAAAGAAAAAAGCCAAACAAAAAGAAAAGGAAAAATTAATCTTTAACATGAAAAAAGCATTCAAAATGATGGATATACTCTTGGATTTTATTATATGAAGCCAGGGATGAGAAGTAGACTAATGCGCCTCTATATGGCTGTCGATCTGTCTCTATGGCTGACTTTAGTTGAATAGCTGCCATTATCACAAAAGCTCAAAATGCGGATATGCATTGATTGGTGTTTACAGAAAAATCTCAAACTTCTTTTAACTCAACCAGTACGACTTGAAATCGCTGAAGAAATTTATGCAACACTCACTCACATTGATTTTTTCATTTTTGTTATTTTTATTTTCTTTTTTTTTTTGTGCAATAGCATCACATGCTATATTTATACATACGTATATGCCATGTACATTCAAGCTTTCGCTTACGTACAATACGTTTAGTTTACTAAAGCAGCAAAGTCTCTGAAAGTAGCTAAATTCATATGAAATACAAATAAATTGCATCGCATCAGTGTATGGACCAATAAAAAAAAAATAAATAAATAAATATATAAATAAATAAATAAAAAAAATAGAAAGAAACTAAATAAACTGGAATCAGAAGAATAAGAAGAAGAAGAAAAATCGTAAAGAATTGACACGAAGATGAATTGAATTCAATTGTAATGAATTTGATTTTGTTTGTGCTTCTTAAAAGTCTTTACACAATTGTTGTTTTATATATGTACATAAGTTAAATTATAAAAGGATTTCACTTGAATTATGCTTGCTGTCAAAAACTATAATTACGAATTTTTGCAATAAATTAACTTTAAGTGCAATTAAGTTCTATTTCTTATGACATTAATATCCACTATTTTTTTTTTTTTTTTTTTTTTTTTAGCGTTTAATTAATCAATGTTTAAGAGGATAATTATGTGTAAACGGTTTCAAATAGTGCAAGAGTATATCCGTTCCGTTTGAAGTCAAAATGTTAAATACCGAGCACGTGGAACAAATATGTTTTCTATGTGATTTCTGATTAGAAGCACACACAATGTAGAGGCATCTCACTATGCCCATTAATTATAACATTGGGCGGTCAGCGAAAAGTGATAGCACTCGTTACTGACTGCTTTCGCATGTGCAATGAACATTTTTGCATTAAGCCATCAACTTTTGGGTGAGGAACTGTGTTTTACGCACACGATCTCACGGCTTATATGTTTAATCAAATGCGACAATTTTCTTTATTATTCAGACAACTAAGCCAAAATAGTGTTCCAAGGTTATAGGAACACTTTCATAATAAAAATCTTTACATTCCTCAAAATAGTTCAAGATCACATCACAATCATATTCTGCTTCCGTTAGCACAGATTTTAAAATTAAACTATAACTATAATTTAAGATCGATTGTCCACTAATCGAAGAGTAACTATAACACGCAAAAAAATGCGATGCCTGCAAATCCCAACTATCTGTCTGATCGAACGAATAATTAGAAACGGACTTCAGCAATTCGTTTAAGGCAATTGAACAGGGCCGAAAGAAAGAATGCATGTGCTTTTGCTGACCACCTTGGGCCTTGGGAGTTTCTTCCTTCTACCCTACCTAATAATCTCCTTCCGACAATGATGTCTACGGGAGTCCTCGAAGTTCGGTTCGAAGACCCCTAAGTTCTCGTCTTTTCCTCTCAAGCTTAAGCAAACTATATTTTATTTTTTTTTATTTTTATTAATTATTTTTATTACACAATATTCCATTTTTAATATTTTTAAATAAATAATAGGGAGAAATCAATTCACTTAATGTAAACCATGTATAGGTGTTTAGGTTAATGTATATATACGTATGACTACTTTTTCAAAAATTATCCTTTTAATACAAATACAATTAATGCAAATGTATGTAGCCGCACTTACACATTCCCATTATACTTAGCTGGTTCGTAATTAGACATCATAACGAGCATCGAACCATGATTCATGTAATAGAAAGGAAGGATTAAAATCAATTGGGTTTAAATTTAGCACATCTCATCGAAAATAAGCTTTCTTCAATCATAAGGCGTTACCTCCAGCAAATAGAATTTTAAATAAATCTGAAGGATGCAAAACTAATAAGGGAATAATTCCATCGACATGTCTACCACTAAACGTTGATTTATCTAATAAGAGATATTGAACTATGTTCACTACCTTTTTCGTTACCAGTACTCGTCGAATTTATAGCAGATACTGTGATGATTTTTTATGAAAGCGTTATAAAGTACCGTCGGGTTTATCTGGGCACGTATCACAACAAGGAACTTTATATCGCTTTTATGAAACTTTACGACCACTTAACATGTATGGTTCAGTTATTAGTTGTTGTTGTTGTTGTGCACTGGCTTGTATTAAAAACCTTCGGCAAGCGTAACATTTTTTTTTTCTGTCTCTTTCTCTCACGTTATCTTTGGTATCTTATGATCGTGTTAATGAACATTTACTACAAATCAACGATAGTTTTTTTTTTTTAACACAAATTTTCTCACTTAAAGAAAAATTTGCAATATTTTTATACGAAGCGGCTGAGAAATTTTCATTCTTCCATTGACTTTCATACTAGTTTCGTGTCTATTTTAGCAATGCGTGTTATTTTGTCTTTATCGCTACTCCAGTTTCAAAGAATCTTCCCTTTTTTTTCTTTTGCCCTCTTCTCTACTTTCTCATATCTATTTAATACCTTTAGTTTGACCGCTTTAACCTTGAAATTTCTGTTGTACAAATGTGATTATCTACAGGCTATGTGTGAGCGTTTTATTTGCGTACATTCCAACACCAGCACTCGTTTTACTCTTGGAAAGAACGGTTTTACATAAAGTTCTGGAGATTCTTGATACTTGGCCAATGTTGATCACATATACAAACTAAAGTTATTTTTAACTCAGAATGCCTCAAAAAGACCGATTTTTTAATTTTTTTTTTCTTCTTTTAAGTAACACGATTAAGAAAATTGACAAAGGTCAAAAGAGGTAGATTACAGTAAATGACAGGCAGTGTGGACTTGCCCTCTGTTACTTAATTGAGTCACTTACTAATGTGTTAATTTAAGCGAAATAGTACGTTTAACTTCCCGAGATGTCTTTCTGCAGTCTTTTCTTCTCCATATTTTTCTTTTCTTTCAGGGACTAATTTCTTGTTCTTCATTTACTTCACATTTAAAATATTTCTTAAGTCGTTGTCAGTTTTTTCACAAAACATTAAGTATATGACGTTGTTTGCGGATTTCATTCGAGTAACTGTTTAATTTCCGCATCAACTCTTGTGTTTTTCACTAATTTTCTCTACGTTGAATTTTACTCGTGTTTATGCCTTAAAAATTTCTTTAATTCTCTTGTCTGCCATTTTTCCTTTCCAACAAATCCTAAAAAAGCTAGCGAAACAAAAACCGTCAAGAGCTACGTCAAAAAAATCTTCTCTTTTTCGTGTGCGAAGTTAACAGTCCATATACTGCAGAGTTGCATTCTCAACAGAAACTGTTAAGCAAACCCACACGTTACATAGCGTTTGAGAGACTGGCTTGAATCCTCGCCGACACTGCCACCTGCACTCTCAATAGTTCCTTCACTTCTTCTATCTTCATATTCGAGCCAAGTTTTTATGTAAAACATATGCCCCCGGTTGCTCACTCGCTTCACTGTGGTTTTTTCACCGCCTGTATCGGAAAACTCTTTAGTGAAAAGTTTAATACGTGGAGAAAGAAAATAACGTGGACAATAACAGAAGAAGTAGGATTGATTAGTCCTACGTGTTAATCTAATAAATGAAAATAATGTATCCATTTTCCTCCGCTACAAGCTCGATACTTTTTATGCTTAAACTTTTGGATTTTTTATGTGAATTCTAGACATGTTTGCTTAATATACATAACGAATTTTAGATACGTATTTCTAATTGGTTGTAACAACATCAATTAAGAAATATCCATTTTCATAATGTACGCGAGCTGTGATTCGAGGATATATTGAGATTGTGCGGATCTATGTAACACCGAATAGCACTTGCGATAGACCCACCTTTCCCACCTTTCGATTTAGCTTTTTACATCCATTTAAGCTTGCCTTTCGTCTGTTCGTCTTGCATTCTTGTATCCAACTTTTGAGATATTTTGATGAAATTCGGCACATTAGCGGCGAACGTTATTGAAAATGATTGGGGTCGGAGCACTTCTCGCCCACTTCCCATATAACTGCTTATTTTGACAAGTCGTATGAATTACTGTAGGGCGATGTGCTGATCCGCTATTTTGTCTTTATTTATTTTATTTATTTATTTTTTTCGATATTTCTGTCCACGCTAGTGGGCGTTATAATAAGTCAAGGGACAAACTTGCGTCATTTTTATTATTTATTTATTTTTTGTTTTTTTGAATATGACCAATAACTCAAGGGATGTCTACTATTCATAAAACAAGGTGAATGTCAGAAATAAGAGGAAGGAGAAAGAAATAACAGGAAGTGATGACCGTAGCCTAGCGGGTGTGGACCCATTCGATAGTTGATATGCCTTTACCCACCGAGTACTCACTATAGCTATGACTAGAGAAAACTCTACTAAGCTTGAGACTTCAATTCGCAAACACTGATTTGGAAATCGCGCTCAATGCCGATGACTTTCCCTATATGAAAAGTGACATTCCTTAGACTACTACAAAAAGCAAATTATGTGAGCTTGCAATAAAGGCTTCGATTTTCTCGCTCCCAATTTGTGCGGCCATAATGGCTTTCGCCTTTTCGAGGCATTTGAAAATGACTTCGTCTAGGTTTTGGTCCACAAATCCCACATTTTTCTATAGTAATTGAATTATGAGCAGTGCCGCAAGGTTATAGCCGAGCCGGCTAAGGATCTCGACTAGTAACACAATTGTCGCGGGTTTAAACGGTGAAGTTTTATCAATGATACTAATCAACTATTGAAATATTTTGGATACAAACAACCTTCGGTAAAAGCTGAAAGCTTCCATTCAGCGGAAAAATTTGAAGAATCTGAATAGTAGCATGGACAATTGCGACAAGACCAACTGATACTTTACTGCTATTGAAAATAAACTAACAATTGAAACACGTTACCAGACTTAAGAGCTTCCACTGAGAAATCCATTTATTTAATCCAAAGGATCACATGCTCACCCATCCACATATTATATTTATCATAAAATTCAGCTGAACTTCTTTCATATCAAGAACGCCCTTGCTTGCGCCTTCAAGAATCATTACAACTCGCCTATGAACAAGCAAATATTTTTAATAAACGTTTGATAAAGATAGTTTTATTGCATCTCTAATGCATATATGTTGGCTATTATAGGTGTAATAACCAGTTTTGTCTTCGTTCTTCTGTAGAATATATAAATATTGAAACTTAACTAAGAATATTTCTATGCAAATTATTCTCTCAAGAATTTTAATTCGAATTAAGTTTGGTAAACAAGGACGTTATAAGCTCTAAATAGCTAAGGCTATAGCATTTATTTTAACACGTTAATACAGCTGGAAACATGCACGATACCGTAATGCATGCAAATAACTTATATTTTTGTAGCCAATACCTAAATATGAGAAAAAATATCGATTTTCTTATTCTGATAATAGTATTGTGTGACGGGTTAGAGCAACACTATATAGTGCTTTAAAACCTAAAAATTTTTTGTCGATTTAGTTATGTTCACCTGTTCGCCCATCTATCTTACTGACTTACTCCAGTTTGACACAATAAAGTAAATCTCTTCGGTCTATGAACTTTTAGCTACATTCCTGAGATCCGGCTTCAAAAACGTCCTTTAATGCGATCGTCTGTGCCGTATCTAAAATTGAACAAAAGAATACACGGGAACGGTTTAACATATTCGCGTGCACAAAGTACTGCTATGATTAAAGTTGATAAAAAAACTTTTGAATATTTAGTTACGTAATTATGATAACAGTGTAAATTCGTTCGATATGTTATGTGTGTTCAAATCGCTTGCTCTGTAAAACACGCCGAACACGTTACTTTCTACCGAAACTTTACGTAAAGGCAACTTTTACAAGTTGACGACATTGGATGCAAGTCAACAAGCAGCATTTACTGCAATGGGTATTTTTCTATGTTTGGCTGTAAAAAAAGCGCAGCTGAGACGCAGTGGGTTATGAAGCAGTAAGAAAGTGATATACGAAAAAATTGTAGTCTAAAAGATGATGAACACTGCGGAGCTTCGCAAATGTGTTGGATGAAGAAATTTAAAGTGTATAACGGGAAACTAAAAAGACTTTGTTGTATAGCTGGGTATGAGGTAAAACAAAAATTTCAATCCCGGTTATATGCATAAAGCAAGCGATACAAAAGGAAGGAAAACTGGGTATCCAATGAGCTAAGCACGGGGAAGAGAAAACGATTATAGTTAGTTATAATTGAAGTTAGTTAGAAAAAGAAGAATCATCTTTATCAAAGTATTACAATCTAAGAGAAGAAACACATAGATTGACCCAGGATAACCATCCACCGTCTCTTACAAAGTGGCGTATTCATAAAGGCAAAGTGCTACTGCGAGTTTGTTGCGTTTGAAAAGTAATGACTGAGTACGAACTTTAGAGCCTTATCAAACAGTTACAACTAAACGATAACCAGCCCAGCAAGTCAAATTAGGTGATGCACTTGAGAAAATCAAAAACTTTTGCGGGCGAATAAACTCGAAATGTGATTTTGCTTCATGACAAGGTCCGCTCGCTTGCACGGAAATAAGTGATCTCCCAATAGGGTTGGGAATGTTTACCTATTGCAACTTATTCTTCATACATCACTTCTTGTGATTAGCCCTTGTTTAGATCAATGCAGTCATATTTAGCATATCATGGGTATCAGCGGTAAGCACATCCGTACGCTACCCGGTACGAGGCAAAAGATTATACATAGTGATGGTGAATATTTTGATTATTAAGCTATGTAAGTAAATTTGAATTTTGTAGAAAAAAAGATTCGGTTCAATATTCAAGAAAATAGACTTCGATTAAATGCTGGCGGCAGTACGGAAACTAAAGCGCGTTCAGTTATTCGGAAAGTTATTCCATTTTGGCCCAACGTAAGACTTAATTGTATCTCTTCACGGCCAACTTTACGCTTAAGCCGAATTATCGTTGTAGATGTTGGCAGGTGACATAGGAAGGTTTGTTTGTGAAAAGAGTTGTGCTATTCAACGCAATAGTTTTAAATTGGTGCGAGTGCAGCACTGTTTTATTATCGAAAACTTTAAAATGTTTTCAAGAAAGAAAATGGACGTCAAAAATGGATGTGTACGTAAACGATCAGTGTTAAAACTGGTTTGCAAAATCTCATTCTGACAAGTTCAACATTGCAATGGCATGAGCAATAAACTGGTCTAAACCGCTGGCTAACAACTTTGTGCATTTGGAAAAATTGTTCTTTAAAACGTGACAGTAATGTTAGAGAATTGCTGATCAAAAACTGAATTTTGCAAAAAAAAAAAAAAGGGTTCTTTGTATTTAATGAGCCATGCACCCAACGCAGGTCGTACAGTCTTATCGGAATCAACTTCACTCTGAGCTTTCGAAAGAACGTTCTGTGAAATTTCGGTTTTTTGCGCATTTTGCGTCGATCCTAGACTTATTCTTATATTTATGTCATCCCGAAAAACACCTCTTGGACCCTCAAACGCCACTAATGTTCAAAATTATTCGTAGTTGGGTGTTACAGAAGCCAGTAGCCAGTAGCCAGTCCAAACGTATTATGGTACGAAGCCATATGTTTTATTGGTGGATTTCATAAGTAATTATAAATAAATATTCTCTCTCTTCTTCATCAGGAAGATTAACACATTAACGAATGATTACGCGATAAGATGTTGAACGTGCTTAAACATGCTGTAGCCGATTATTGGATCCAAAAAAGCAAAAGATTTTCTAACTTGTCAATTAATAACTGATAGAGAGAGAACAATGAAAGCGTAAGCATTTATTAGAGGAAGGTACACCTTATGAGGGCTTTCCGGAATACCATCACCAATGGAAAGGCATGTTAAACAAAGGCATCTTCCCGGCGCGCGTCCTGAATAAGTTTAATATGAAAAGATGACATAATATCACGATAGAAGTATGTGAGCACAGTCAGTAGAAGCGTCGCAACGGATATTCCAAAAATTCTTGTCCTCCATCTCTCCTTACAGGATGCAAGTGAAATTATCTTGTCAGTAGTAAAGATAGCTCGTCCTCGTAATTTCATCTTATTGTTCGGAACTTCATCGTTTCACTTACAACATTTTATTCTTGATACAACGGTCGACTAGCTGAAGCAGACCCCCCACTATACTACTAAGTTTTTCGGGGCTACTTTCTCTTATGAAGAACCTTAAGCCTTATTTTTTAAGATGCTATTAGATCTAATAGACGACATAGAAAATTCATGCGCTGCTTTATAAAATTGCTTTGCTCATTTCGTTGTTTGCATAATTAAATGACTTTCGAAAACATCGCAAACTGCATCAAAACTATTTCAACTACACACTAAATAATATAGAAGAATCATAAAAAGAAATGTTTACATATCGAAAAAATATTTAACTATCAGTTTTCTTTGCTTGCAATAATTTTCGAGAAAGTTTTGTTTTGCGAATATTTCATCAAAAGCAAAAGCATTGGAAAGAGAATTTTACTTAACTAAATTGGCAAATGATGCATTCGACAAGTTTGACCACAAACAAAAACAAACGCATAAAAAAAAAAAAAGACAAAAAAGTCAAAGGCACTGAAACTCAATTTAACTGAGTTGGCTAACGAGCTATTTCTCAAAGACTTTCTATCGAATAATGTAAGTTGTAAAAAACTTCGTCACTATGTGCAGCGACCAAAAGAACCGGCAATGGCTTGTTCTGCGCGTGTGTGTATGTGTGTTTGTGTTTATATGTATCTATATGTACAAGGAAAAAGAGAGCTGAAATAGAAACATAAGCTGAAATCTGTTTTCCTACAAAAACTTTATTAATTCTGTTGCACTGGCAAGGACGCGGAGCTGTGCATTCACTCTCTTAAAAACAACTTCCCAAATACGAAGACGTGTTTTATTGGTAAATGTTATTTGCTGCTTAAAACCCTAAAGGCCACAAACGATTTTCTGTACTTTAAAATTTCATTTTAATAGAATAGTTAGCCGGCCAGTTTACTCGAATAGTGAAAGTAACAAAGTACTTGAAAAAAAAAATATTAATGAATAAAACCTTTTAAAAGAATCTTTTTTAAAGCCTGTACTGTTTTGTTTATTTTTTTATAACGAAGGCAACGCGATTGTACACAATTAGTATTAAACAGGAAAATAAACTATTACAGAAAACCTTACAGATGTTAAAACCTAAAATGGGACTCGGCCGATGTTGCTTCAATATTAAACCGAGCTTAACTTAAAAAAAAAAGACAAATTGATGCTCAAAGAAAATTAAAATATATGCCTTCTTTCCCTTTTGCGCACCAATAGCATTTACAAAATTCTTAATCTAAAGTAAAATAAAATAACTCTTGATCAATGAAGAGAAGATGAAAAACGACGGAGTGAATGATACACTCCTTGCACTGAAACTTCTAAAGACTAGAAGGAACCTGAGTTGCTTAAGGTAATTTAAGATTTATATTCTATGTGTTTCTCTATGCTAATTTTACTGGTACACATATGATCTGACATTCTTATCTAAGACTTATATTCTTGTACTTCTAACATTTCTTATACCCATCACCGAAAGATGACGGGTATATTCGTTTTGTCTTCAGGAATCCCACCAAGTATACATACTCTTGATTCAAAATCGATTTAACCTTGTCCGGCTGTCCGTCTGTGCAATGTCTGTTCTAAAGGTTCTCCTGATCACAAAACTATAGCTATCGACTTCAAATTTGGCAGAAACACTGGAAGTTTTTGCACGCAGGTTGCTATTGGAAATGGGATAAATCGGTTGAGGAGCATGCTTACGTCACGCCACGTCAACGGAAAACATCTTTGGTTTTCACAAGGAATAAAATATTGGTTTTGTGCTCATTACTCATGCATTACAGCAGATAATTGGTACAAAAACTCTTCTATGGGCGACATGGTAATACCTGCACAAAAATGGAAAAAAATGAACACGCCTACTAAATATTATAGTGCATCAAAAATTTTATTTACTTTTCCATACCTTCATAAGATGCAGAGACCAGCTTCAAAAACCCTATTAAGTGAACAAATTCTTGGTTACTTTCAAATTTGAAATGCACCTGAACACATCCGTCCGTTCGTGTGTTCATCTGTCTGTCTGCGCAATTATATAGTATTTGTGGTAAACATTCTCCCGTTAGCAAAAAGGAAGATATCGTCTACAAATTTACAAAAGAAATTTGGAAGTGACTTATACTTTTCAAAGGACACTCCTAAGAGGACGACACAGTTAATTGATTAAAGGCTACTCCACATGAAAGAAAACTCGTTGTCGTACGAATTGTGGCGCGAAGTTCTTGAAAAATGACTTTTTCATATATGAACGGCAATCACTGATAGCAAAAACAGATGTGCTACGAGAAGTTTTATTGCAAAAAGATTTGCTACAATCTTGGTTAAGTCAAGTCTATCCTTATTGCTTGATAGGATTAGCTAAATGTAGAGCGATACGGGTAGGTTCAATTCAGAGATAGCGTCACTGTGCAATGTGATCGAGGACAATTAACGCAGTTCAGGCGTCCATTAAAGAAGAAACAGCACTACTTTGCAAAAAGTCGCTAGGGCTTGATGTATACATCGAAAAATTTGTCAAAAAACAAACAAGTAAAACTATATTCGGTCGTGACCGAATCTTTTATACCCATCACCGTTATCTGAAAAAAGACAAAAACAGTAAAACAAACTCTCCTTCATACTCTATAGTATGGAGTGACCGATGGTGGTTTTTTCTATTTTCAAAATAAAAGATTTCGTTTCGTAGGCGTCTGAGCGTTGTGGGCGTGTCCTTGGAAAAGTTTAAGTCACCTCCAAATTCTTTTGCACATTTATAGGCGATATCTTCATTTTTGTTAACGGAAGAGTGTTTACCACTAATACTACATAGTTGCGCGCGCAGACAGATGGACAGACAAACAGGCGGCCATGTTTAAGTGCATTCCAAATTTAAAACTGACCAGCGATTTATATACTTTATGAGGTTTTTGCAGCTTGCTTTTGCGCACTATGAAGCCATTGAAAAAAATTAAAATTGAATACACCATAATTTGGGGCAGACGTGGTCAATTTTTGTGCAGGTGCTGCAACATCGTCCATAGAATATATTTTCGAATTTGTGTACATTTATCAGCTATTGTTTATGAGCAATGAGCAAAAAACCAATTTTTTACTACTTTTGAAGAACAGAGATATTCTCAGTTTACCTGGTGCTGTGGGTGCGCCCTTCGACCGACTTGGCCCATTTTCAATACCAACCTGCGTACAAGAACTTCCAATGTTTTTGCTAAAGCTCCTAACGTTTCTGTCGATAGCTTCATTTTTGCGGCGGGTAGAATGTTTACAGCAGACATTACAGAGGCGGACAGGCGGTCAGATGAACGGACAGACATGCTTAAATCGATTTAGGATTTGATGCTGATCAAGAATATATATACTTCGTGGGGCCTTTAATGCTTTCTTTTGTGATTTCTAATATTTATAGCCCGAATCCGCAATCTAGAGTGCAACAGATCTGACGTTGTATCTTATCTAAGACCAATCGAAATAAAATTAAGAATGATATTCAAGTTTTCTGGCAGGATCAACGGCTGTAAATAAACTACAAGGCGTCGCTTAGAACCGCAACTGAGTACAAATATCCGCCACGAGATATGGCAAGCAAGTTTGATTGCTGAACGCTGCACGCTCTTGAAATTCAAGTAAATTTTGTAGTTAACGAGTATAGTGACATGGGTGACCAGTTTTGTTGTGTTAGCTGACTACTTTAATTTATTCGATCTCGAGGTAATTGATCGAGAATATAACTTAATAGAAATAACAATTAATGACTATTAATTGATTTTAAAAATAATTTCTTAAATTTAAGCTTACATGCATACATTTTCAAATGTTCATTATTTTACTTCGAATGTACGATGTAACGATAAGAAAAAACACTGAGATAATGCGGTTTCACATTTTTAATCCATTTGAGTTAAAATTTAATTGTCACTTGTACGTAACATTTCAATTCTGCACACAAAATTATATACATACATGTATGAATGCAAAACGAATACGCGGACATATTGCTATGGTACGAATAAATATTTTAACACGGTTATAATATTTACCAATACCGGCAGTACTTTCCATTTAACTAAAGTTTCCAATCCAACTAATAGTTATGATTACGTGTTCTGCCGGGTGTCGAAATGAATGTTGACCGCTTGCTTGAGCAGTCGAGTAGCTAAGAATCACGTCCACCAAGCCAGCGTTCGCTGATTGATATCTCAAGTGCAGTAGAGTTTACTTTCATCGTAAGCTATAGTGAGTGATCAATAGCTAAAGATATCACACTTATCGATGAAGCAGACACCTATTAGACTGTGGTCACTTCTTCCCTATTTCTTTCCCTACCTCGCTTTATTTCTTTGTGACTGTGATGGTGTTACATGAAAACGGGACACCACCTGACCGATTGGTGCATAATGTAATGAAGTCATTTAAGTGAAGAGCACTGTATTCCTGCAAGCATAAATGTATAAGTGCTTGTGCATGTAGTGTAAGTAAATATTTCAACACAACTACGCGTAATGAGGAATTTTATACATTAAAGGTCGAACAGATAAAAGTTTAATGCTTGGCCTTTAGCCATTAAAATAAAAATAGCAAAAAAGATGTCAAACAATACTTTTGTACACTTATACGTAACGAACTTTATTTACATGATTTAAATGTTTAAAATTACAACACACAGCATTAAATATACATAAAAAAGCAAAAGCAAAATCCACAACCTATTGGCAAAAATCGCAACCGAATGAACATAAAGAATAAAATGAATTCTTTTGCTCGTAATTAATTACGCAACGCCATCACTTTAATATTATTAGCCGGACAGAGAGATAACGAACGAGATGGCAACTCTGCATAGGCGAGAATACAATGGGCAATATTATGTTGCACGACATCCAACCATATAATTACGTTCAGATAGATAATACTGCAACGCACTATGTGTTGCAGTTAAAACAAATGAACCTAAAAGTAAAACACATGTACACATTTATAAGTAGGTAGAAATACACATAAACATACATGTATATATATATATATATATATATATATATATATATTTATTGAAAAAAGTTTTAGTGTATGCATCGTTTACGTAATCTGCAAAATAAATTTTGCTGATACAGCATCATCATGAAAATTGATTAAATTTAGTCATTAAAAAAATGCTGCATTTTCTCGGGAATTCCACAGAAATATGATTTAAGAATTGTTAAGTATTTTTCTGGTAAAAACAAAAGACAAAAACTTTTAATTTAAATGAAATCGTGCGAAATCAAAGGGCTGGCGTTTTTTCTTTTTGTTTTTCTTATCGTTTTTCAGAAAACACAATATGCGAAGCTAGAGGGGAGATTACAATCTGTCAAAGACGAATGACACATCATTTTAAGATCTCAGCAGGACAAGTTGAAATAGAGGAACGAGTCAAATGACACGATTATAAATTTGTTGTTAGCCAAGTAAAATATACCTTATAAAGCCATCAACTCACAATTAGTGGCATTCACTTTCATTATATGTTTTCTTGCCGACTAATGATGAAGGTGACCGTTCTTTCAATACTAAGAAATGTATTGTTAAGCTGATTTTTGGCATTCACATCGATGCGTGCCAAACTAGTGCGCTTGCATGTCCTCTGTTCCCTTTCATCCATCAACCAGTCATTTGTCGTTTTTTTCGTTCGTCTACTAGAAGGAGAGCCATTAAGGTCATCTACTAGATTGACTATTTATATTTCGGCAAACGTGTAGGAAAGATACATTTAAGCACTACGCAGATCTACGTCTATGCTGCTGTTTTCTTTATATTTTCAGTATGATTTCCTAGCTTCACGTTCGCCTTTATCGCGCGCTAACGTAGTTGAGGTGATTGTGGGGAACAACATTCTCCCAATATGTCCTGTACGCTTAATGTCTCTTCTTGGTATTTAGGATTAAAAAATAAAAGGGTTTTTGCATACTCTTGACTTCTGCAGTAACCAGCCGCCATTTTTTGCAGATTGTTCCTTGGCTAGTTAAAATAGTATTCCTCATCTTACCGAAACGTTCCGAGACCCTGAAAAGCAAACATATTTTTTTGTCGGTATACTAAATTCTCAATAAATCGGTGCGCGAACGTCGGTCCGTCTTATTATCCTCTGTATTGTGAACATTTGTTGGAAAGGTTCTCCATACGCGTAGGAGATACCTTGCAGGTAGGTTGACATCGAAAATTGACCAAATCACTGAAATCCTGTTAACTAAGCAGATCTTTGCTTTGCTTTTGCTTATTACTCATACATTACAACATATGCCACGTCAAAAATTTTCCACGAATAAATTCTATTTGTGATTCTAGAGTAGTTGCATAAAAATGGGAGAAATCGACCACACCCACCTAAGATTATGGACTATTGAAATTTCCTTTTCTGAATCTTTTCTTTATAGCCCGTTGGCGGTAAGCGGTAAGCGGGAAATGGGAAAAGGGAAAATAGAAGTTTCCAATGCGGCTGGATATAACTTTCTTATGTGCATTTCATTCATTTGGTGCATGCACTCTGTTCATATTAATGTCTGCCATATGCAGGGCCCAGTTTTAGGTTTCTACCTTTTCTTTTTTTCTTTAAAAAGTAGGTTTTTTGTGATTACTTAAATGTTCATTTTAAATGCAAAGACATTGTAATGTGTTTAAAAAAATTTACAGCCTAAGCCGAAAGCTTACGGATGAATATCGAGCCACATAGCTCTGATTTGAATTTCAATTTCAATTAATTTCTATTATAGGATGCTATTAAAACTAAGGATTATTGATCCAAGGGAAATCAACAATTAGTTCAGACCAACAAACTTAAGTTATCCTAAAAATGTTGAGATGAATATTGGGTATAGCGTTAGTTAACTTCAACCGCTGATTTACGAACATAAAGACAAATGAAAATGAATGCATCGACATATGTGCATACGCACATTTCAATATCTTCTACTTTGATAAG
This sequence comes from Glossina fuscipes, assembly GCF_014805625.2. Classification (NCBI taxonomy): domain Eukaryota; kingdom Metazoa; phylum Arthropoda; class Insecta; order Diptera; family Glossinidae; genus Glossina; species Glossina fuscipes. The sequence continues at coordinate 2,800,163 of NW_023998431.1, forward strand.
AGAAAAAAACATATATTCAATTGTGTATATAATTTTTCAATTAAACCGTAATATATAATAAGCGTACATTTAATAAAATTCGGTTTGTGAACTTTAATATAATACGCATAAAACTTTTTGCTTTGAAATCTAAAAACAACATTTAACTTTTTTGGAATATGACAACAATCCCGAAATGAATTTCTGCGAAAGGAATTTTTTTGCATAAAAATTTCAACCAAACACTAGATCACTTGAATATATTTACATTTTACATAAATGTGTATGCGCAGTTGTAGGTATACGTTCGCAATGAATAAATCAAAACTTTCATGGCTTTGCCATCTGTAATAATTTCCATTAACAGAACATTTCCAATTCTGTTAAATTTATATATATATATATATATATATTCATTTATATGTATATATACACAAGTTTTGTAGCTAAAAAACCGATTTCGAACTTTTTGTTTTGTTTTTATTATTGTTTTTATACAATTTATGGCATAATTTGCAAAAGTTGAAAAAAAAAAAACAAAAACAATATGTAGATTGAACTGCACTCAGGTCGAAACTTATGATACCCATCCTAGTCTCACGCGTATTTAAATCGTGTAAAGAAATTATAGTTCGCAACTTATCGAAAAAGTAGAGATATTTAAGAAGAAGACCAGATTCCTGGTTTAATCCGAAACACCCATTAGCTACGTGGACATAGAAGATTTAAACATAGCCGCTGCCTATCAAGTGTACATTGTTAACATTTTTTTCTTAATATGTAATTGATGCATTTCTTTTTCTGTATGTCGCTTTCTCTCTCCTTCTTCTTCTTCTACTACATCCGCCCCCCCCCCCCCCCTTCCACCTTCCACTACATAACAATGCTACTAACAGCAGGCTTACAAGAATAATGAAAGAACACTTAAAGTCGTAAACCCCTTATTTCATCGAGTTGCAGTCTTTTACTCCCTGAGCAGGTATTCATAATTCGAGTTTAATTAAATTTTAAGGAATTAGTAAAATGTATTAAACCATGAGGTTTCTTCAAGCTTTTTTAACCGTTTAAACGACTTCAACGGACTATTGGATAATGAAAGGCCGAAAATGGGCCTTCAAACGAATATGTACCACGATATAGCACTTTAGAGCATATTTTGGACGGTTATCTAAAAACTATCTAGTAAGAGGTATTATTACCTTTCCATTAGTCAGAAGGCAAATATTTATATGATATTAAGTTCATTCAGAGCAACTGTTGCAATGTACATAGCCCGCACATGGGCTACCGCTTCAAGTTATCACCTACTATATAAGTCACTAAACACATGATGGGTGCATTTTTTGATTCAAACAAATCTATGAAATAAAACAAGCAGCGAAGAGCAGTCAGTCGTCTGAATAGAAAACTAATTGTATACATAAGCGTGATAACTATTTAATATATTATATTTTAAAGCCGAACTCGTCTCTCCAAACAAAAATTCTAGATTTAAAAAAAAAATCACTTTAAAGTTGCTCTGCACAGTAAAAAGTCTGTGCAAAAACCAAACATCGCTTTTTCCGCTTTATTTGAAAAAAGTCCTTTTCTTTCTATTACTTTAAAAAAAAAAAAAACAATACATAAAAAAATTGTATGAAAGTAAAATTTTCGAAATTAACAATGTGCTATTTTGTACAAAAAAGAAGAAAAAAAAAAAATTGATCCAGGCTGGTTCGTTCCCCTTAAGTACGCATCACCAATTTTTACAGGAACATTTTCGTTTCGTTTGCTTGTTTTGAGGTATTGTATATTTTGTAAAATGTTGAAAATTTTTGTAACGAAAATCACATCGTGAAAGACGACGCTTTTTGTTCGAAAGCTTTTTCTAGAGTATAAAAAGTGTACAACTGTCCTGTTTCAATCATATATAACATTGTCGATCGATAATAGGCATTACTGCGAGCCAATTTTTAGGTCGAGTCTAAGGAATCACTTTCAATTAAACTTCTACGAAGGCCGCAAAAATATACGCTTAACTGAACAAACAAAAAAAAAAAAACTAGTAGGTAAGACATTCAACGGAAATCCCCATAGGTTTATCACTTGTGTTACAATGGCCGCAACTCTGCTACAAAAGACTCGTTTAGTAAATGTATTCTTGATCAGGCTGTTACTCATAACGTACAATTCATCCGTGTCATTATTGCCTAGCGCTAGGCAATCCTTACCTTTCGGAGAGATTAAGATAGTTGGGGCAGGAAAAGCCTCCAATATAGCTAAAGAACCTAAACTGTTAGAAATTTCAAAAGACTTCTCACCAATGACTAATCGGCGACAACACTTACTTGGAACTTACATTTCTCTTGGAAATAATTAATCCGGTAATTAAAACTTAACGTCCGTTGGGAAAATAGTTTCAATTGACCAGTAGGCAAGGTTCATTTTTTAAAGTGAGTAAGTCTAACTGAGTATTTGCGAGATACTGGATGTCCGCGATTGTTTGTTTATAAAGCAAAGTTTTCTTTCGCATAGGTTTTGCCTTATATCTGAATATATCACCAGTCCGCCGTTATCGATTTTTTGCATTGTCAAATGATTATATTCATACCGATATCTGCACAATCTTATAAGCTTTTTAGCGTTTAGCGTTTAGCGTCTGATTCCGATATTTCCGCCTATTTTCCCGTTTCGCAGTATGGAAATCGGTTGAAACGCTCACACTGTAAGTTGCAACGTTTAACTATAATCTTTTCAATTTTGAGAACAGTCCAAGGATATGTATGTTATTATCTCTGGCTGCAAGTATTTCCAATGTAAAGATCAATTTAATATGCTACTCACCTATACGATGATGATTATGATGATGATGAGTGAAAAAAGGCTATTGTTTTTACGCCTTTTGCATTAACTTGCAAACATATAAAAAAGTTACGCTTATATTTTGAAGGTTCATTGTTATGAAAATGAAAAAAAGAGAAGCTTTATAAATATAAATAAAACATTTTTTCTCGAAAAATTTTCATATTTAACGCTACATAATCAATATTAAATTTGTAATTTGTAAGAAAAACAATAATTTTTAATTAAATTTTTATAAAATTTCATTACAACGCATATGTTTATTAGTTTGAGTATCATCAACCAGTATAATAATTGAATATATTAAGTTTCTCATTATTTTTGGTATTCTCTAGATAATAATCTAGATGACAATTTCAATATAGGGATTATGGGTGTGACGAATCTACGAACCTACCTCGAAGTATTCAATATTTTTAAAAAAATCTTACTGGCAGGACTTTTTTTCTTTTTATGATAGAATAATCTGAAACCGCCCCTAAAAAAACTGATTTTAATTTAGATAGGTAAGTGTACTTACTGTCTAATATATACCTTGATCTTTCTGCCTCGTCTGATTGTTCCTTTATCGAAATTGAAATCTCTTTTCGAAAAGTTTACTCATGCTTTGTGCCAAGAGAACTAAAGAAAACTCTACTTGGAAAAATCTTTCAACAGTCACTTCTTTATTATCGTAATATGACACTAGTTACGATCATAGATCTGGTAGGTTTTATGCAGATTCAAAACCTATTTCTCTCTATAGTTTTTGCAGTGGAAGTGAATACGATCGAATCGGTTTTCGCTGGACCTAAATTTTCTTTTAATTGTTTTTTACATTTTTTTTTTTTTTTTTTTTTTTCAGTTGGTAAACATTAAGCGCTAATTGTTGCATAACAAAGGACATTATACGAAATTTTAACTTTGTTTTTTTCAATTATTTAAATGACAATTACAAATATTAATTAACTTAGCTTTACGTAATTATTATCAGTATGCAGTATACATGTATGCGTGAATGTTATATAATTTTCTTCTTTTTTTTTTCACTATCTTAATGAAGCGTTTGTGCATTGTTTCAATTAATTATAATTATGCCAATTTATTTTGCTAATTTACACATATATGTCAGCAAAGTATTGTCTATGTCTGTGTGTGTATAGATATATATATATATATAACATACGTACATAAATGCATGTGTTTATAGTTTTCAGTCTATGAACAAATAACTACGATTCGAATGCAGATAGAGCCTCGTTAAGTAAACGATAATTTTTAAGAAGTGCAAAAAGTTTGGTCCGTTTCTAAGGCGACCCCAATCAATCAACGAGTATTTCTATTCATATAAATTAATGATTAAAAGTTCAGCTGAAGTATCCCCGAATTTTGCAAAAGAAAAAAGGAAAATAAATATACCTATGAGTACCGCGAATTCACCGAATAGCTTTAATATTTTTTTTTCATTTTTTTTTTTGCCCTATACTTATTCGAAAAGAACACATACGTGAACAATTTTGTTTGTGAAAAAATATTTACTTAATACAATCAATGTGTTTTAACTCTAAAATCATCGAAGCAATCACTAGAATGATTCTACTGAGCAACTATAATATAACAGTTGCAGAATAATAGAATAATAATCGAAATATTCATTTATGGTCTTTTGCCTCTTATTGGGTACCTTGCGGATGAACTCGCAATAGAGACTTCTTGGCTTCGAGGCGAAATGGGGACTGCAGAACTTTGCAGAGCTACTAATCTGCTAAATGTGACTGCAACTATCTGAAACCATGCTAATGAGAAAGAAAGAGGTCTGGAAAATACGCCGCAACAGAGATATGTTCCCAGATCAAGTTGAAAATACTTCTAGCGTTGCTTTTGCTTGAGACGGGCGGATGTATGAGAATTTCTGTCGTTCCCAATGCGATAATTTTTTGCACAACCCGTTCCAACCGTTTTATAGCATACCATGCATTTTCATTCCAAGTCAAGTTAATCATTTCCACAGTTTCAGCTGCATATATTCTTCAGTTTATGCCGGTTGAACTCAGAAATAAACGTAGACCCGCTTGTAAATAACTTAAACCATACAAGTACCGACATCCATGTCGAAGATTTTTAACGCTTCATGTATGTTTTATCAAAGAACCATTTACGAAAGCCCAATTTTTATCGTTTGGGGGGAATATTTTTTATACGATATAATCTTCAACTTGCAACCACAACGTACTGTAGATCTATTGAAATTAGTCTTCATTTCAATTCCTTACTAAGGTCAAAAGCTTAGTTTTAATTTACGAACTTCATGTTCGAAAATTCGACAAAATTGGTTATGGTTATGTCCTTAAGATCAAACTCACCTCATTTATCCTTTCCTTCAACATTTACAAATAAGCTTCACCTTACTGCATGCGCATTGGGCAAAGGATAATTGCGTTTTTTTGCATTATGCTCACACAAAGCATCATTTTATCTGCTATTAATCAGGCTGAAGTGACTATGACAGTGTGTTGGATAGCTTTATGAATCTCGAGTCATACTCTTTATGGCATATTATGGCCCGTTTTTATTTTGTTTCAACAGAAATTTGCAGATGGAAATTCGACTTTTGTGATATTGAAATATCGAACAGATTTTTGTATTCAGTCTTACGCAACTATATCAAACTTGGTAAAACCCTATTTCCTTACACGTGTCATAAGATGAAATTTGCCTCTTTTTTCGAATTTCATCAACTTGATCGAGCTTGCGAACAATGCTTCTTTAATATCGAATCGAAATGACCTATCGTACCCTACATCAGACGAAATGGTACACTATTATTGCTTATTTGTTTGTTTGTTCGTTTATATACACTGCAAATTTCTTGTTGCTTTCATATACTGCTCATCATGAGATCTTTTGAGATGTTCTATAATGCAAGGGCGAAATCATCTTCGTATTATCTATCAGTTTCGAAGCTATTATTTTAGATTCAGCGAACTAATGATAAGAAGCAAGAAGCAAACTTTTAAAATAATTCAAACTTAAATGCGCTCCTTTTAAAAGAAATGTTTTTGAAAAATGAAAATAATGTTTAGAAACCCAGGTGGGCGGAAAGAATCGATAGAAAGCTTTCGACGCTAATCGTACTATCCTCTCTCCTTGAAAGCTATAGACGATATGTACCACATGGTAGTTAATGTAATAATAATTTTCACTCTTTAGTGCCTAACATCGTTTAAAATATGCTCTAATGCGTATATTCATAGTTTTCTATTCTGTTCTATAGATTGAATAAAACGAGTTGCACATTAAAGAATAAAAAAAAAAATAAAAAAAATATATCTAAAATTGCTGCTTAGTCTGTCCTATTGCATAGAATAAGCAAAATATTTAACTAAACAATTAAAATGCAGACTTACGACCAATGACACAAGTATACAAGTTAAAAAATGAATTGTATTTGGCTTAAACCGAATTCTTTTATACTTCCTTACTTCAACGGTTTCTTCTTTTTGTTTTCTTTTTTGATATATACCTTTCATAAGTAAAGTATATGAGAGCATATTGTATTTAAGAGGGTGTGCTACAGCAAGCCTCTGACATAATGCACTTTCGCCATCATATGTAATAGCAACCGGAAAGAGTAATACTCGCGTGTGCACTTAGCAGCCATAAGGTGCTCGAGAAATTAAAAACACTTGATACAATATACTATGAAGACTACACAAAATTGATAAAAAAAAAAAAAAGTCTAATGCGCCCATAGCATTGATCTTTTACTGAGCAATAATTTGTGTTGCCACCTATTGTTGGTCTGATCCCTGTGACTTTTTAACCGACCAAAAAAAATTTCATTTTAATTTAAAAGTAATGATTATATAAGCTAAGCTTCTGCTATGCTTTATTGGACTTCCCTGAATCATTTTATTGATTTTTATTGATTACAGTTTAGTAAATGCCCTACAGTTGATTTGTTTTTAATAAGTCTTTTAAAAATTGGCCAGTATTTTTTATGCAACTTTCTTCCAAACATCGATCGAATCACTGCCGATTTTCCGAAAAACCAGGCGTTTTTTTACCTTCATTAACTTGAAATGTTCGCTCGTGAGAATTAAACAGAGCAATACTCCTCAAAATCTTTCTTTAATAAGATGTTTACAAGCTTGGAGCTGAGAAGTTCTGACGCTTATGTCTAGATATCATAAACGCATCGACAAATTTGGAATAACAAATTTACAGTGTACATCAAAGAAAACATATGAAATCTTGTTTAATGCAAAAAAATTTTATTTTGATATATAACGATCTGTGTGTGTATGTGTATGGATTTACGTACACAAATACAATATTGATGTAAGCATACATTAAACGCACTTAATACATAAGTGAAACCACCTAATTTAAAATAGAAAATTTCATATCAATGCGCATATGGAACACATGTATTCAAACATATATATTTGACGGGCTCATAAACATTTCTGTAATATAATATTTATTAATATAATTTTATATAAAAGAATGATTACGAGAATCACTAAGACTGAAAACTTGCATCGTGACTAGTGTCGTTACCTCCAATGGGAATTGTTGAACGCCTTATTTAGAATCACACAGAGGCAAATTCGGACAATTCACGATCCGGATTAAAGAGAACCGTGTTAAAGCATCAATTGCATTAAAGATTCCCTTAAGCGATATGACATAACGTAACGAAAACAAGTGTTCGCAATCATCCGGCGACGTTAGCATCGTTTAGTTACTAAAATCTAGTTTACTTATTACTTTGGCAAACAGTTCATGTGACGGTGCAGACAAATAATTTCAGCGTACACTCATTAAGCGCAAAGAAGACCAATCTTATTTAAGCATTCGTTCACTTGTCATTTTAAGCAAAGCACAACTTTTTTTATTTGTTATTGTGTTAAAACTTTTTACATTAGACTTGTTTAGTTCTATCTATACATGTTTTAATATTTATTTAACAAATCGACACTTTAATTGGTTTTTTCTTTCTCCAGCTAGAGTTCTTCCTCTGCGTGTTTTGGATGATTTGTCAATAAAAAAAAAAAACACAGTATAGTGGGCCACAACGATTAACTAGCTTACACAACCCTGTAGTTATTCATATAACAACTTTTCTAAATAAGGTCTTATATGACATGTGATCGAAAAATTTTTTTAAAATATCTCGAAGATTGCGACCTCTAACTTGAATAAAGCCAAAAAGACAGACAGACGGACCTATAAGCTCAGACCGGTTCAGAAAATAATTCTCAGTCCTACAAACGACCGACTTTATGTATATGGAGCCCCACGAAAATATCTCGATATCTTCAATGGCGAGATTTTTACTAAGGTTAGGATATTGCTACCAAACTTGTCACACTCCAAGATGATAATGCGCTCATGCGCACAGCCAAAAAATTTCGGTCTTGACTTAAGAGCATCAGAATGTAATCAAACATCTTCCCTAGTCATCAACAACATTGAATCGTTATGACGAGTGTTTTGGTACTAAAATGGGAGAATAATCTTCCGCTGGAAACTATTTAGACGCTTTACGAATCTAGTCCGCCAAGAATTGCACTTGTAATCAATAACGAGTACTGTTGAACGTGTGAATATTGTGTACATGTTAGGTGTTCATATTACTTTGTCCATCTACCGGTATATGTATATGGGCTAGGGAAGCTGGCTTAGCCGTGCCCGTCTGACATTAGGAGTTGAAGATCGTTGTTAAACTGCCGCAAGTCTGACGTACATATTCGTAGCACGAAAGAAGCGAGCAAAAAATGCAAAAGAATTTGAAGATATGATTGATTGAACTGATTGATAGACGCTCAAGACGTATCATCATAACAAATTTAGCAAATTGTCTCCTGTCCATTCTAGTCAACAGATATCAAGTTGACATCACTCTTTTCTCTTTTTTTGTTTATTTATTTTATCTTCATATTAATATTCTTGGTCTCTTTCTTCAATAGTTTTACTCTAACTCATCGAATGCAAAAATTTCAAATACGAAAATATTACATACAATAAAAACTCCTTATTCGCGCTTCCCTTATTCGCAGTTTCACTATTCGCCGATGAAAACAATGCGACCAATTCCCATATTCGCGGCTATAAATTTCTTTATTCGCAGTGTTTGAAAATGTAAACAAACAGAATGAAAGGAACCTTATTACTCAATGAATAAAGTATTGTAGCGAAAATCCCAAATCTACTTCATTTCAGCTAAGTAATTTCCCCAAATAACAAATTGCCTAAGGAGGCAAAAACTAAACGCACATTCGCATTCAATTAAATTGATTTTCTTTTATTTTGTCACCTGGGAACGTATTCCCTATAATCCCATATAAATTACCATTCCGTATTCGCGGCATTTTTATGGAACGTAGTCACCGCGAATAAGGAGCTTTTACTGTGTATGAAATGTGGAATGGAACGTGATCGTATCGATAAAATCAATAAATTGAAAACTCATACATAAGCAAATAAGAGCCTTTTAGTCGAACGTTAGCCTAGCGCAATTCTTCATTTATTTTCCCGATCAAACACTAACGACTATACCTTGTTACCATCTGAAGATATACTTCTTATAGGAGCCAGGGTACATGGAAGAAGGTCCAAGATACATAAAGTGAATTTGTCTAAATTTCGCAATATTAACTTTATTATTTACTTATTTTCATCGTTAAGGACTAAAAATTAGCCCTTTTTTACGCCAAAGACTCGAAAGGAATGGAACGCAAAAAATAGACCAAATTTCGTGCATTTAGTATTTGTGTCAAACTACTATTGTGGACTAATTGTCACCGTACAATATGAAAACTTAGATCATTGCCGTGTAAAGGCTTACCTTTCGTGGGAATGTCTACTTAAGAGGAAGTTCAAAACATCGACTTACCCGATCCGAGTCCTACCCACAGATTTATATCGAAATACTACTTTTTTTTTTTTTTTAGAAACTCATTATATGCGGAGTGGTCGTAAAAATGGTTCGATCTTGTGTGGCCCTAAGCGAAAACAGGCCAGTGTATAAAATCTCGTGAATATTTCTCAAAACGCGCCATCTGTAGATTGAATACAGCATATGGTACATGAATAGATATCAGAGGAGGATACATGCTTAGATCGATTTAAAAACTGGTTCTATATGGATCGGTGTAACAATGTATCTTGGGTATTATGTATACACATATAGACTCACTAAGCTCTGTAACGTAAGTGCCGTAGATTATATATGATAATGATATGTGCGATACCACGATACGCTATCGACTTCAAATGTGGCGAAACACTGGAACTTCTTTCACGCAGGTTTTGTATTGAAAATGAGTAAATCGGTTAAAAGGCATGCCTACGTCACGCCACGTCAACAGTAAACACCTTTGTTTCTCACAAGGAATAAAATATTGGTTTTGTGCTCATGACTCATAAACTATAGAAGATAATTGGTACAAAAACTTTTCTATGGGCGACGTGGTAGTACCTGCACAAAAAAGAACACGCCCACTAAATATTATAGTGTATCAAAATTTTATTTATTTTTCAATGCCTTCATAAGACGCAGAGACCAGCCTCAAAAACCCTATTAAGTGAATAAATTCTTGGTTACTTTCAAATTTGAAATGCACCTGAACACATCCGTCCGTTCGTGTGTTCATCTGTTTGTCTGCGCAACTGTGCAGTATTTGTGGTAAACATTCTCCCGTTAGCGAAAATGAAGATATCACCTAAGCATTTGCAAAAGAACTTGGAAGTGACCTACTCATTTTAAAGGACATGCGTACAACGCCTACGCGCTTATGCGACAAAAACTTTTATTTTGAAAGTAGAAAATATCACACACGCCTTCTCCACATTGTAGAGCGTGAAAACTTAGCTCTTTCACATTCTTTGTCTCTTATCAGATAACGGTGATGGATACAAAAGTTTCGGTCATGACCGAACATAATAGCTCTACTTCTTTTTTTTTGTTGCTTCCGTAAAAATTCAGAAGTATGCAATTCAAAAAATTGTGTTAAAAAATGCATGGGACATACGGTAAATTTGGTGATATGTTCCACAACTTCGAAAACTCGTGTAAGTTGAGCACACTTCAAATATTTTCCCAGAAAACTGTACAAAAATAATTAATTTCCATTACAAAAAGAAAATTAAAATTAGTGTATGGGGAAAATTCAGCCCATAAGTGCAATAATCAAAGATTAAAGTTGAAGTTATCAACTTAAATCAGGTTCGCAACGTGTGTAGGCACAAACCGACTAACTTCTGTTCACAGTATATACGCAATTATATTTTGTTTCTGTTTACATCAGTTTCTGTGAGGCACTGCCAAAATAAGACTAAAAGAAAAAAAAATTTTTTTTCATCATGCTACCGTGAACCGTGTTATTTGGAAATCTTGTCAAAGGGACAGCGTAAAAAAATAGTTGGGTGTTCCTCGAAATTTGCGATTTATATATGTTCAAACTGACGAACAGACATCAGACGAACCTATAGGCTTAAAGCAATTCAGTAAGTGATTCTGGATATATTGGTATAATAAAAAATGAATTCATCTCAAGTCGTTCTTGATGTTGCGTACGTCTATCAATTTATCATAGTACATCTAATATCGTATATACTTCAGCGTGGACAGTGTGTGGTGCATAAAACTGTACCACGAGAAGGAAGAGATTTATGAAAAGGTAGCATTCATAAGTTCATGAAATTTTTTCGAAACTCATTTCTCTAGCGCTTTAAATTATATTCCTTGTTTTTTTATAAACTGACGGTATAATTTTTAACCGTTGACCATGTAATAATTTCATAATTGTTAACAGTTTAACCGTCGACCACACAAGGACTTCCTATTTCCAATAACGAAAATGGAAAACAATGTTAGGCCCAAGCCTACTGATTGCCGTTGACGAATGATTAAAAAAAGCAAAAAAAGCAAAAAAAAAAGCAAAAAAAAACATAATAAAAAAACAAGACAATAATAACATATGCGATAATCCCTACAAATTATCACGAATATTGCCTGAAAACATGAGAAACGAAACACATGGAAGTAAGTACGTACTCGTGCAATACCGAAAAGTGCCTCATCAAGTATGGATTACAATTTATTTACATGCGGAAATATAAACCAAGTTTTTTCCTGCTTTTCACGCAGGCATAGGGAAGTACACGTGCTTGTGTATATTATATCTATTAAACAGAAATTGAACGCATACTGAGTTGGTGATGTCGTTCGTAACATATGCAAAAGATACAAGCGGTTTTCGTTCATATATTTAATAAGTCTGATATGTGTGTATATATGTGTGTGTATGTGTATGTATGTAGTGTTAGCGTTTTCAAAACTTAATTTAGAAACTAATACTCGTAACTTGTACTTGGAAATTCTTGGTTGAATTCCTCAGATCAATTACAAACATGAAATTGAAGAATTAGCTGACAATAGCTTTTAATAAGTCAAAGTTCAGAATAAATAAAAATAAATTATATTAAATTCATGCTTGTACGCAGACTTAGGGTCTTGATAACGGTTGACTGAAATACTTACAGTCGAGTTAATTTGTATGGAACTAGTGTTGATTATCCAAGATTCGCCTCGAAACGTACATTGTTTTCATCTTAATTGTGTTTAATGTGCAAGTATGTGCTTGTGTATATTTGTAATGTAAAAAATCTGTGCATATGTGTACATGTGGTTGCTTTTTTCTTCTTTTAACAAATTGACTGTTGAGTCTGAAATTACATGTAATTGAGTGTTTTTCCATTTGTGTATTTATTAAAATCCATGCATTTATACATGAAGTTATCTTTCTATTTTTGTAAAAGATTCGCTATGAGAATTTGTGCGTGTGTGTATATGTATGTGTATGCGTGTGTGTATATATATTATTTACCTGCCAATAGGAGCTATATAAACGACCGTACAATTTACAGGCGCACACACTAGAAGCCTCTTGCTTTTGCTCAACACTCATTCAGTTCATCTCATTGTATATATTATTATGGTTCTTGTTGTTGGTATTGTTATTGTTGCTTTTGTTATTTTACCAGCTTTATACATATTTCATAAATATATTCATGAATATGTGTTATTTTTACCCTTCTGCATGAACAATAACAATAAAAATAACAATAACAAGAATAGCAACAAATAAAATAAATGTAATTTCTATAAAGTTGAATATTGAGAAGAAAAAAAAAGTACGTACATGTTTATATATATATATATATATATATATATACACGCACGCTCAGTTACATATATATACACATACATTTTTTACATATATACAGTAGGGAATTTACTTTGATATAAATATATATATATATATATAAATATATATATAAATATATATGTAAAGAGCGAATACAGAAAGAGGCGAAATATAAACGTACTTACATAAATGAATTTGTTTATGTGAAATTTTATTTGTTCAATTTACAGGATATGAACGAGGGCGTCTCTGCGCGAATGTGTGTGCGTGCATTTGTGTTTTGATAAAGGTCCTTTGATAAATAAAATTAAAAGTTTGGTTATGCACAAAAGTTATTCTGTTATGATTTACATATACATACAAACATATATACATTTGCAAACACACATTTATGCAAAATGAATACAAATTTATACAGATAAGCACACAATGAACGTATGGGAATTTTAATAGAGTGTGCAAAAGCAGAATATCGCCACCAGGATGATTACATAAAAAATACATACATATATGTAATATTAAGTATTAAAAACCAACCAAATTGTTATAAGAGGTTATAGATCCCCACTTATATGTTACAGCTTTGCTTTGAACATATCCAAACATCTGTATATCATATCTTAATCAACTAGAATCCTTTTACTGTAATCCATGAAAATGTATCATCTATATATAAAAATATAAAATGAAAAACTTTGGTTAAATTCCGGTATTCTTCAATTGCATTTTGGGATAATTGAAGTCTGCTTTGACAGCAACTAAACGATAAAAAAAAAATATTGCAAAATTGCAAATATATTTTCTTGAACAAAATCGGCTGCCGTCAAACCAATTTTAATTGTTTCATATTGTAACAGTTAATCTTCCCTATCTTAGTTGGAATGGAATTTTTTAAACAAAGAGCTTTGGGTGTTCATGGGACAAATTACTTTATCGGTATATATTTAATCTGGCATATGTCTTGCAAAATGACAGAATCGAGACGAGACCTCGATACGAAATCATTTTAGTCATTTGTCATCAGTCTCTTAATGCGGTGATTATGTCTAGCAACACCGTATAAGGGATTTGTATGAGTATTGTATATAAAAATTCTTAGCCTAATTTGATATAACCTATCTCTCGTTCCTAATTAACTTCGCTTTAAATAACTTTCAATGATTACATGGTCCAGGATCTATTCGTGATTAAAAAATGACAACAATTAATTACACCTTACGATAAGACCTCAAAAACAAATTTTTGTAACCGAAGAATTAAAATCTATCCACACTTGTGGCCTGAACTCCGCAGTGCCCATCAATTTTGCACTTTTTAAACCAATTTAATCAAAATTTATAGATAAAAATAATTTATAGGACGCACGGGAAGAAAACTCGATAAAGTGATTCTCTCGCATGACAATACTCGACCAAATGCTGCTCGAAAACAAGTCGCGAAAACGCTTTAATCACCTGAACAGTAAATTCTCTTGAGAACTTTACAAACATTGTCTCTTCCGCCTTGCCATCGCAATTTCGCAATCACTTCCGAAAAAGTGTTGTTGTTTAGTCGGGGAATAAATCTACTGCTCGAAAAGCGACAAAGACAATTTTCTGCCCAGAGATTTTGCCTTATATATACTTTTTCAACAGATGTGCGACGTAAAATAGATCGACATTAAATTACGGGGAACACCAACGGCATTTCAAGGTAATATTAGTACATAGGTAGTAAAGTAAAATAATAAACATACGATAGCCGCAAAGTCTGGATTGAGTTTTTCAGAATCAATTTTACTTATTTTGACAATTTAACGAAACGAACGGATTAATGTAAGTAAGAAGCGATTGCGGAAAATCTAGCAAATGTTCTTAAGAATAGTAACAAACATACTTGTGCGTCTTGGACGTCGAGAGGTGGATAGGTCGCGGCTATCAAGGCATTGTTCGTGGACTCTAATCTCAAGCAAAATCGAGCGTAATTTGGTCGTAGCTGTAGCGAGTGTGCAATCAATAAAGTCATAACACTTACCGATTAGGAACACACCCACCAGGCTGCGAGCACCCAACCCTTTCTTCCCTAACCCTTTCTTCTAACGCAGTCAGTTTCCCGTATTACACGAACAGATAGCCTCGCCCAAGTGGAGGCTCAATATTAAAAAAAAAAGAAGTAAATATAATATCAAAATAGCGTTTAGATGGCACTGTCAATGAATACTGAGTAGTTTCGCTCCCACATATAATAATTTAAGTGTTATTAAACAAATTTAACGTAAAATAGAACGTAAATAAAATAGGCTGTAAAATAGACTGTCAGTTTTTCAGTATGAATTAAAGAGCGATTGGCCCGCCGCTCTATATACTTTCCAGAGCTGACTTTTAGCTATGAATAGTTGTTGCAAAAGTAGATCTACTTGAAGCAATTTAAGGTGAATAAGTATAGGTAATGCAAAATTGAGGATGGGATTGAAGTTTTATGATTTGCCAAGGAAATCATATGCTGCGCTGACAGGTGCAAGGCAGTAAGAACACTGTAGAGATGTGAGCCAATTTAAATTATAAAAATTGATTTTGGGGAAAGGCACCAGATAGATTCTTCATTATTGTCTGCGAAATTGATTAGTACATCCCTTGTGCTATTTCTGATCTTAATTTCTGCGTACCATAAACGCAATGACAAAATAATAATATATGCCACTGTCGTGATTATGCTTGCAAATACATACACATATATTAAAAAAATAAAAAGGGGGAAAAAAAATTGCTTGAATATCATAACCCCTTTAAAATTGTATAAAGTAAGAATAACAACTACAAGTCACATTTGTGATCCCAAATGTTATATGGTAGCCATCGAAGGTATATTCCACAACATTGATACAATTATAATATCCTTAAGTGCATTATGTATCTATGTACATAAGCACTTCAAATTACATTAATGACAAGCCTGTATCAAATTATATGCATTTACCTTTTTCGCAAATGATGATGAGACGCTTAACAGTCTCTGTACACAATCACTTAACCCTCATACCAACACAGACCATATATTTTTCGTGAATTTTTCATCAGAAAAACAAAATGATCCAAAAAAGAAAACAATCTTTAAGATCATATGAAAGGGATTTAAAAGACTTAGGATAAAAACGAATGAAATGTAACCAACAACTATTTTTCTTTGCAAATCACAAGCATGCACAATCATAAATCCATCCATCTTACATTAGAGTGATTCAAAAAATTGCGATATTTAGGAGCTTGCAAAATCGACAAAATTCGATTCGCCTTACTAGGCCTAATTGTTCTTTCTAAATGTGAGATGATTAGTAAAATTTATTTTTCAACACCTTTCAGTTGCAAACTGAAGTTAACGGACTGCAATTACAATGGATATCAGCGCAAAGCCTTGAAAAAATTTTCCTAATAGTTTTTTAAAATATAATAGAAATGAAAACTACTTCAAAAGGCCACAATAAAGGATTATAACATTTACTTAAGCAATGTGGCCCAAAGGTTCACATAACATAACAATCTCTTTACAATAAATATTCGCAGCATGGCTTAAGGTGCATGAAACTTTTTGGTATGTAGGGCTACTGAGTAAATATTGAATCTTGAATGGTTAAAATTTTTTAATTTCATTTAAGAAAATCGTAATAGATACAATAATGCTACCACTTCGATTACGAATAATTACATGCACGGAATGCAGAAGGTGTGAAGGCGCCGTTACACGAAAATGATTTGTGTTTCACACAATTGCATGGAGAAAGCAGGAAATTAGTAAAGAATAAAGGATCTTCAATCGAATTTAATTCGGCCTTTATTCCACCTCTATAAACCTCTTTTTCCAACAAACACTCCACAGACGGTTGTACTCAAGAAATGTCCCTTACAGGGACAGACAGACGATCGAAAGTTTCATAGCGGACGGGCTAATGTTATGCCCAAGTACAATTCTACGAGCTGCCATAAGTACGGTCTTCTTCGGTCCATAATTTTGTGCGGGGGGGTGGCGAAGATGCATCCTAATATTAATTAGTTAATATAAATTACGAAGCACCCTAATGCATAAGCATTCGTGTGCATGGATTACCTTTTATACAACAGAGCAGGCCACAAGGTCATAATATGTTTTTCAAGTGTAATATGCGTAAAAGATTTGTTGTTGTTGATGATGAACATTTTATACATGCAACAGATTGATAGTTTTAAACCAACTAAAGGAGCTACGTGTGTAAGATATATAATGATGAAGAAATGCACACAGATGTGTTGTAGTTATGGAAAATTGTTGTACCTTCTATATAAATACAAGTACGTGTACGTAAACACATATATCTATATATGTATTTATATGTTTCATTGGGTAGAAGAAATGTTGCTTCTCTTGGTTATGCTTATTGTATTGGTTTCAATAATTCTATTTTTTTTTTTTATTTTATTTATTTTTTTTGTTGAAGTACTTTAGGGTTAAGAGGCGTTTGTTGTTATCTGCCACTAAACACGAATGTAAAACATGAATTTGCTTTTGTTGTTTGACCGTTTTTGGCAACAAAGTTCCGGGCTATATATATATATATATATATGCATGCATGTATATAAAAGAAAGAAATTAACGGTTATCTGTAAATACAGAACTTTTATAATACGTCTTTGTATTCAGTTGCTGGAATTTAAAGTGGGAAAAATTAACCTTGAATTGCTTTTAGCAGCTAACAGAAAAGGAATTTTAAAGATTTCACATCTTTGTTTTTTTTTTTTTTTTTTTTTCTCGTTTAATTCTTCTTTCGTTCGATGTTCGCCGGATGGTCAGTAAGGTCGGCTTTCCCGCAAACGACTATGTCTTGCGTGCATGTTTTACGTTTGGCGTGTATGCCTACTTTAAAGCATTCTGGAGGCCATAAATAAAAATCAATTTGCTGAAATTTTTTAGGTGTGCTCGACACAAGTAAATAATTGCATGTTATTTTATGCTTTGCTGCTGGTCTCTTGTTGCATTAAAGTTGCTCTTCATTTATTTCTTTTCTTTTTCAAAGACCAGGAACAAATTAAAGTGTACTAAATATCTTATTTGAGTTGTTCGAGAGAAGTCGTATATAATCCTTAATTCTAAGGTTTTTTTTTTTTTTTTTATTCTTATTATTTAATGATACTAAATGGACAGACCTTCGCAGCAAGGTTTTGCTTATTATCAAATAATTTTGTGTTTTTATTTGACTTGAATTTTTCATATCTAGATGCTTGCCATTGTAGAGTGCGGTTAAGTCGAGCAAAACGTAATATCAAAATCCCTCTGGTCATTATTTTTATTTATTTATTTATTTATTTTTTTTTTTGTGACCACTACGCGTTTATCTGCCTTGTATGTCCGCATAATCAACGCCTTGTTTTCATGTTCTTCACCTTGTTTTCGATTTCTTAGAACAGAGCAACAAGATACACCAGCAAGCGTTAACATTTTTATATATTGGAGTTTCCTTTATATAGTAACTTCCCTTATGTTCAGAGGCACTTTCGTAATCAATGTTGAGGTGCTTGTAAAGAAATTTGTTTAGATGGCTTAAATACGAACCTAGAAATTTCTTTGTATTATTTTTATAAAATAACATCATCATCAATATCTATTGTATAAAATTAGTTCCCATTAAACTCTCCCACTAATTAATAAATTAAAGTACAGTAAGTCTTACTCCGCATACCTAAACGTAATTTCAATCTATTGCAAATGGAAAAAAAAAGAAACATAAGACCTTTATATATATGCATTTATAGATACGAGAGTTCAATTGCTTGCCTTTCAGCACACGAATAGCGGACGAAAAGTCATTGTCAATTTCTTACACCATCACTTATTATTGCTTGCTATTATATATAAATGATTTAAATAAATAAATCATTAATCATTTCGGATATATATTAAGCAGCCTTTAGACAAGTTCTGATGCGTTTTTTCACCTCTGCAGTATGTGTTTTGTTAAGGTATTCACAAAAGCAAAAGAAAAGCAAATTATATGCAAACGTACGACACTTCGAGCGAACATAGAAACGTCTCTAGGCGATTAATAAATTTATTAAGTGTCTTCATAAATTCTTTCCCCTGAAATTGGTTGCTTCATAAAATATGCCTAACGGGTTCAGTTGTCCCGAAAGTTTGGGTATAGATAAATTGAATATTAATATTTGCACTGTATGAGCTTTAGGTATAGTTCTGTATATATCGCAGTATAAAGAAGTGGATGTCAGCAAATGGCCTTTAGGGCAACGCACGTTATGCCGTTTTAAACTGAAACGTAATATAGTTGAAGTTACGGCAATGATTACGATAGCTTGAGATGGAAATTCAGCAAGCGATACAAGAGTTAGAAAGTCGTTTGTGACGTTTTGCGTAAAAAAATGTAGTTTTGCGAATTGCGAAAATTCCAATACATCTTAACCCAGGACGCGATCTTCAACTTGGACTAAAATATCTCTTAACTTTGGCATATTCTCCAGATTTGTCTATTTCTGACTACCGCTTGTTCAGATCGATGCACGCATATTTTAGCAGTTGAATCAGCGCTGTAATGTTCAAGAAGTGCGAAAATGGCTCGATTACTATTTCACCTTGAAGCCATAAAGTGTCTACCGCGAGAGTATCGGCAAGTTACCCGATAAGAAGCAAACAACCATAGATATATATAATAATGATGAATATTTCGATTATCAAGTGTTGCAACAAGCTTGCTCTAAATAAGTTTAAATTTGGCCAAAGAACGCAAATATATATATGGATATATCTAAATTTATTCAATTCATGTCTCTGTGCCAATGTTGTCCTTATTATTGATTGGCTGTTTCTCAGAAAAACTGTCCTACCGTCCGCCTTATTGACAATTTGCAATTTTCGAGCTTCCAAAAAAATGTTTAAAAAGTGCGTAGTATTTCAAAAGTATTTTCTAACATTTTCATTATATGTAAGAGGATATCTAGACATCCCATTACACTAAAATCCTAGGTCCAAAAATGAATCTGATGGATATAAAAAGCATTTCAGTGAATCATAGAAAATTTGATTTATTTTTACAACAACAATGTGGGCATCCATCGCTTGACTTCTGTCTTAGCATTTTAAATCGAAAATCCAACTTTATATCCGAGATTTTGTTATTATTATTATTTTTTTTTTAATTTCTCCACGTCTTTATATCTGCTTACGAGAAGCGACCTTAAAAAATGTGTCAAAGATGTTTTCATTGCTATTATAAAGAAGCGATCATTGATGGCTTGAGTTTATTAATCGAATGTCAGATGCGAGTATTTTCAAGCAGTCTACACCATATGTAGGCAAAGAACAAACAATATTGTTTTCTGGAATTTTGCGGTATAAAATTAAATGACGTTTAAAATGACATAAGTCAGTTATGCCGTTAGCATAGCAAAGGCAATGAAATTCGCAACCACTTCCAATGCGGGGAAATCACTCGCCTTTCAATCTTTGCAAATATATATGGAATTCAAATTTTAAAACTCTGCAGAATTGGAATGGAGTTAGCTTCATACAAAGGGTGCGGCAAAGGTTTTGTAATTTATTGAACGTTTTAGTCGACACTCAACAAAAAAATAGTTTGCGATTGAAATTTTCTCTTTCAATAAAAAACTTAACTTAAACCATCACGTTAATGGAATACAATAAAATTTTCTTATCCAATTTCTGTCATAACAGTCCATCGGATTTTGTCTTATTAAAAATGCTTTTATACGTTTCGATTATTTTACAGCAGTTTATGATTCATATCGATTGTAAACAGTCGTCGCACATTTAACAGTCACTCGATTTGTACCTGCAGTGCAGTGCGTCTTTTAAGTACTTTTTATGACGGTCGTATAAATTTCCAATACATATTACACACACATACACGCACACACACATGTACCCATATTTGTATATGTATATACATATACACAAATGAGTACACATAAGTATATATTAAAACATATATATATGTATATATATGAATGCACATACACATATATTTGCACATATATACTTCCCATCGAAAGGACAACTGATCTCTTGCATCTGCAGGCGAAAACTGTTTCTTCTTAGCGCTACTTAAATTAACAAAAAACTTTAGCCGACACAAATATTAGAAGGAACATAGCGTGAACAAAGGGAAGTCTCATGATGTTCAAACAACACATAATAGATTGCACATACATGATCCTCGCGAAGAAACGCCATATCTATTCGATTGTATCGACGATGTCCGTGGTGCCTCTGGGTTGCGTTATAGCCTTTCATTTTTCATTACCGATGGCTGCTCAATAGCGTTTTTCTGCATCCGGAATAAGAAAACTAATGCTTGTTCACTGCTCACGGCAGAATTCACTTATCAGCGTAATATAACCGCTAATGATCACACAAAGAAGTCACCTCACGATCTACCACGATAGACTAGCGCTTACAAATAATTTTAAGAAATGGTTCACATCTGCGGTAAGATTGAAATGCACTTTGTGTGATTTTATGTTGTTATTCAACTCCTTTCGACATTGAGCTCCTACACTGCATTTCGCTCTTTTAGGATAGCATAGAAATTTAGATTCGCTCAATCTTTTCTTGTTTGTGCGAATATTACAAATCAATTTAGTCTTCGACTCGAATGATTTTTCCTTCCGTAAATACTTTGCTTACATGTCCTTTGTGTCATTTTTATTTGCGATAGGATCAAGGGGAGAAGAAAGAAACCCACACACCCAAAAAAACCTCATGAGCTGAGTACAAACAAGGAGTCCATGGACCCCTTTTTTATTTTTATTTGTTAGAGCGAAAGCGGTAAGCAGCGCATATATAGCACCTATAGCTGCAAACCAATTAACAACTTCATGTTCTTTTAAGCATCTAACATATCTTAGTCGATATGTACGGTTATCGCAATGTAGACAATTTAGTTGATTCCCCAGGATAGGTGCCTCCCAGGAGTTGCACCAAACGGCCAGTTGAAGAATGAGGCAAATGAAACGAAAGGCTCGCACCTAATTCAAAATGGTCGCTTGAGCCTTTATTGGCACCCGGTTTCATTTCGTCTTTGTTTAGTCTGCAAGTAAGATTTATATGAACATTGCTTTACAATTGTTCAATATTTCTACTTGCTGCACTTATCTGTTTAGACATCTTGCTTGCTTAACCAATTAGTTGCATAATTTATAGTAGACGTCGCTATGGCACGACAGATTCGTTCCGTGTTGTACGAGACGCTTAAATTATATTATACAAATACATGAAACGCAAAACAGAGCGACTAACTTACTTTTTATATTTAAAATAACTTTCTTTAAGACACCACATAAACGTGCTTCTCTCACAAGAAAGGGAAAGAGGCAAATGTATAAAAAATTATCAATACACAGTTTCTGTCTCGCCTGTTTAACATGTATTAGATCGGCCTCTTTCAGCCTGTTCCACAAACGAGGTCACAAGTTTTTCTCCGCATTGTGCGAATCCGTCTTATAGGAACTCGTATTAAACTGACGATCTATTGGACTTCTAAATATCCCACGCACGTTAAAGTAAAGTAAAAAAGTTTTCACCGTTATTCGATAAAAAAATCAATTATTCATTGTTAAAAAATGTATTGTTATTGAAAATTAAAAAACTCATAAACAAACAATAATAAAATTCATAAATAGGAAATATTAAAGAAAAAACGAGCAAACAAACCGTAGTCGTCCCTGATTCATCGTTCAACGCTCTGAATTGACTCGTTTAATATTCGGCTATTCATAGAGCAATTTTTCAAAATAAGACGTTATGTGAGAAGAGTTCGATCCAAGCCACTTTCGCTAACGTTCGTTCTTAACCAAAGACACGTTGGTTGATCAGAGTTCATCAAAATATCTCCAAAATTAAATCGTCTCGCTAAGCGATTCCGAATCATCCGCATAAATGCAATGCTTGGATGAGTAGCTGATTCGAATCCCAGTACGTACCCAGAGGTTTACGTTGGTGGTGCTTTTAGCAACTTCATAGTCGGTGACGGCGTAATGTTTACCGATCGGACGCTCACCTCCTAGGCTAAATCCCTACATGTTTGCCTTTCCTCACTTTTATCTCCTGAAAGAATGAAAAAACATTTGCTTGTATACGAGCTCAGATTCTTTCAATATGAATCTAGTCGAATGGCTACAAAACGGAATAGGATCGAGAAAAAACCTTGAAGTTTTTAGAAGTTATAACCTACGGCGGGTTTTAAGATCAAATCGAATATACATTTTTTTCTATATGTATATAAAAATATGGAAAAATGATATTCATCGATCCACTAGCATTGTTTTATTATTATATATTTCCATACTCAACTTAGATGATTCGTGAAAATTTTAGACATTTATTTTTCAAATCTCAGCCTTCGCGAACTTACCACAAATTAACCATTTTTTGTAATGTATCAAGGTTAAAAAAAAGATTGTCTTTGTAAAAAATAAAAAAAAAAAATTTAAGTGAAAAGAGAAGAAAAAATTATTTTCGCCTCCATAACAACGAGAATCATTCTGCAGTTGGCAGGGCTGGCATTCATTATTTGAATTGAAGAGAATTTAAGAAAAAAAAAAGAAAAAACAAAAAAAAAACATTAAATTCACATTAAAATAATAAATGTTTGCCAACGTTTAGACAACCTTTCTGGAAAAATAATATAATACAATAAGAAGAAGTTGCGCTAATACGAGGTATAACATTAAAGCCAGACAAACTGAAATAGATAAGCGGGCGACAAGTCGACGAAGCGAAAGTATGGCGACATTTCAAAGACAATAACATCAGCATTAACAGAAACAAAAAAAAGAGTATATATATTAATACTCACAAAAAAAACACACACACACATATATATATATATATATATATATATATATATATTTATATTATACATATATCTGTATATACGTATATACATATGTTAGGGTTTTAATAACAACAATTACTACATAGTAGAACAAGGTGATATCCAGGAATGCTTTTATTGTTGTTATTCTCTCTTGTTTTCTCTACTGGTTTATCTAAAATGAAACCGTGACACATAACATGGCGTCGCACAAAGCCATTTATAGATATACACATATATATATATATAGGACTATTTACGTAAATATGCCATCCAAAGGTAACTCTGATAAAAAGCAAACTCTTACACCATTACCTTTACGATAAATGCGGAATCGCAACAACAACAACAACAACTATGAAGACAATAACAATTATACTGATACTGGAAGCTGCAGCCAGTAATGGTAAACTCGATTAACGATTCGATGCAACAGGAACATAAAGGACCACTAACGAAGACAACAACACTGTTTGTTATCAACGTGAAATTGCAACAACACAGGAACAACGAAAAAAAAGGTGCAAATTATAAGGTGCAAAACAACAAAAGTGGTGATGACAACACAACACAATGAAACGAAAAAGAAAGGCAGGATATCACAAAACAGAAGAAAACGCAAAGTAATCGACAACCAAAGCATATAAGAATATTCGATGAAACTGTTGAATACCCTTCACGAGCTGTGCTTACCTTTACCATCACTGTTTTTTTTTTTTTTTGTTTTTTGTTTAGATTTTAGTATTTGGTTTATTTAACTTTTTCCTTCTTTCTTAACTTTTATATCGTTTTTTTTTTTTTTTTTTTTACTTTTCAAAACAAGGCAAAACAATCAAACATTTTATTTTTAAGGGTTCTTAACACTCCGGCTTGTCTGCAAAAGCATAAACTGCGAGCACTCATAATTTGCGTTAAGTACAATAAGCAAAATCCGCCTGAGTGGCCGAGTAGGCAAGAGTCTCGACTAGCAACTCAATAGTCGTGGGTACAAACCTCAAGTGCGGTAGAGTTTTTTAATAAAAGCCGATAGCCCTAGATGCTAGTGCTTTATAAGACTTTAGTCTTAGAATTTATTCTCTGGCTAAATTTATAATAATAATAATAATAATAATAGTAATACAATAAGCAAAGAACACAGGAGCAGAAGCAGCAAAGAGATGAGAGAGTTTAATATTTGAATTGTGAAAAGAGTCTCTCGATATCCACTATCACAGCTCAGCTCTCAGATTAGGCTAATATAGAAGTCAAGTATAAAATTCTGAGTACTTCCATTAAACTCACTAAAATTCACGTTACAAAAAAGTGATCGCTTTCAGGAAACACACCAGAGAAAACCGAGTTCCTACACTAATTTTATTTTATTGTTGTCAATTGTACGCGTAGTTTAATTTTAATCTTATCATATACGCCAATCTACGTATTATGCACATCGGCTAGAAAGTAGCGCAAACTATCTGATAAAAATTGTGTTTTTTATTCACATATAGAACAGAACGTAAGGCTTAAGTCATTTGTCTGAAATGTAATGTAAGGACTGATGGGTAGAATAATAGACAATGCCATGGCATTTAACGTGATTCAATACCGCTTTTGGTTCTGTTAGTAGTTGTACTTCTATCACCTTTTCATTCAAGGCTCTTTTGGCCTAATATTCGGGTTTATAATTTTTTCTTACTGCACTAACACGAATGGTTACTTACCCACATATGATTCAATTTCCATTTGCGATTCGGTTCTCCATTGTTTAGAAAATGACTTTTTAAAGCTAAGAATTCTCTTACGTTAATTCATTGCATTATATGTACAGGATTTGAACGTAATGTAAATCTTAAAAAAAAAGCCATTCAGAAGAAGGCATACGTAGGCAAGACTATAAATATGAAATGGTCACTCTATAAGTGGAAAATAAATATAACATGTTACATGTGCGATATAAGTGTCGTATTAACGTAATATAATTAAAAGGCATATAGCGTGACAGAGTGCGATGTATGGTAGAGGACTAGCGTAATATTAGTAACAAATTGATACATTGGGAATAAAATTTAATTTCAAACGATTGTCGAGAAAATCTTCAACTATTACTACCACCCATCGGATAACGGCGGGGCAACGCCATTTCAGAGCGTTACCTTTCAGAAAGTGTGTTCTCCCCGAAGTGAATACCAAATAGTGTGTTTTAGCTTTAAATGGCTTATATTCTATATAATTTTGAGGAACCGTTGCTTTGTTTTGTGTTAAGTTAAAGATCCGTGCTATTGAATTGTAACGACCGACGAAAAACAGATACGCTACGTTAATTCGAAGGGTAAAATATAATGTCGGAGGCTAGACGTACCATTAATATGGATATCGAAGTGGTTTCAATATGCCAAACGTATCTGTATGAGCACCCGAGTAGGTAAAAATCGGTCGTAGTTTTAATGACTGCTCAGTCGGTAAAGGCGTAACACTTACCGATTGGACCAACGTCCACTAACTCTATATATCTATCAATTTTCTCATACCTCTTTTCAACTGTCATCGTGTAGCCCTTATAAGGATTTAGGAGAACTTTTCAGTTTAATAAAGTTCGACCACATATAAAGCCCATCCTGGCAATTAAAATTCCCAGTTAAAATTCTTGATCTAAAAGCCGTTGCTTCTTTAGTTTACTATTTGTTTTATCCTGTGATTTATTGCCTTCTAAGAACAATCCCAGAAGCCCAATCCTTTTTTTTTTATTTTCGTTACTAATAGGTGATCATTTCATCAAAAAATCGCTTAAGACAAACAATACGATTCAAGTAGTAGGAAGGGTAGAATTGATAAAGCTTTTCATAATGGTTTTAGTGGTTCAGTTATCGAAGCAGTAATGTTGCTTATTTTAGCGTGCCAACATTCTAAACTCACCTTGAACGCTTGAATGACAAAATTCAAATAATTGCAATTGTAATATTTTGTAAATGAATGCTACACAACCCTTAGAAAAAACCAAGCCAGGCCGCCTGTCCGAACGAAAGCTCTTTTTTACCATTTGCAGACACGTTTTACGAAATTTCAACGCTGAAAAGATCCCCTCAAAGTGCCTAAGTTTCACTCAATTCTTTTTACATTTTAAATTAACATATTATGTAAATGCCAAGTCATTTATCTTAAGCTTCCTTGGCTTTTCTTTCCACAGTTCCATTTGGTTAGTGTCTGCACCAGAGAAAGCAATCACTTGATAGAGCTATTGATTGACGAATTATGTGAGAGTTGGTCCCTTTAGTCATGTTTATAGCGCCAATACCAGGACAAAGGAGAAAAAATCAATTGGCTCAACTGGACCAATCATTCTACTTGTCGAATCGACATCATTCTCAAAAACACCGCCAGAATAAAAATCTCACTAAACTGCTATAGATTGTACTTCAAGATATTACTCTTATTTCTCCTAGATTTTGACAACAGTTTTGCTTATTTATGTACCGGGCCAAATAAAAGCGGTCTTCACAATCGCGAATAATTTTGTTTAAAAAAACATGATCCTGTTCATAAAAGCACTCACTCAACCAGCCAAACTATCTGAAAACCTTTCAGTTTTCACTCCTTAAATGACATTGCTATGATAGCTGCTATGTGTTCATATATCAAAAATGGTGAGAAAATTTTAAGCCGCAATTGTTGTCGAATAGCTATATATTTAAAGATTATTATAATGTAATTACTTTGCCTCTATTAAGATTTCCTCAATCGATTCAGAATGTCAGACTGATGAACCATATATATATATATAGATTTCCTTTGACATTCGATTCACATTTCTGGATAGTACAAAAGCAATGACAGATTCGTTGCATCCTTTCGTAGTAGGTTTAGAGGAATAAAATATAGAAAAGAAAAAACTGTAAATAAATAAAATAAAAACGCCCTGAAATAAACTAATATCGTTAAAAAGAATGAAAAAAAAAAAAAGAAAAAACAAAACAAAAGGGAAACAAAAGCCACATAAAGGACGTAGCAAAAGAAAAAGAATGAAGCCGAAATTGAAAAAAAAAAAAACTAACTGAGACTTAAACAAACATATTTGTGGAGCCACTTGCTGCCAGCAACCAAATAAACATTGAACCTGTCGGAATGTCTGACTATTACGTGTAACAATGAACAAAAGAAAAGAAAAGAAGGGATGAAGCAAAATAATAACAAAAGCAACAGCAAAGCTAGAAAAAGCAAATATTTATCGAATATTTTACCATTAAGTAGCAACAAGAGGAAGGTACATATCTAAAGAAATACATCTACGAAGATACACACATCCATGCGTTCGGCTGCATATACTTATGAGTTTGTTTTTAAAGCTGTGTCAAGTTAGAGTTGAAAGGGCAAACAATAAAAAAAAAAGAAGAAAAGTAGGGAAAACAAGATAGAAAAACAATAACAATCCACTAATATTTAACAGATAAGAAAAAGCATAAAAAAAAAAACATTGATAAACGTATACGCACCCAGCTTATGCTTATGTACATAACAGAAAAATATATTTACTGATATCCCTTTAGCTATTTGTTTTCACTTCATACACATGCATGTTACATATGTATATAATAATTGCATATGTAGTCTGAGTACTGGTACATATTTTGCTATTTCAAAAATGCGCATAGAGACAATTTTCATATTTTATATATAAAGGGAACGAAAAAAAATCCGACAATGTTGCCGCATTTGATATTGTTCCAAGCCGTCTATATTGCATCCGGTTCAATAATCATCCAATTTATTATCAGATAGTAAAAAATGACAAAGAAAAGAAACGCTGCCCGAGGCTTTAATCATTAAAGTAAGTATATTTCAGACTTATTTTTATATACATATACAAGCTTCTTAAGTTTAAGTTGGCCTTGAAA
Organism: Glossina fuscipes; assembly: GCF_014805625.2. Taxonomy (NCBI): domain Eukaryota; kingdom Metazoa; phylum Arthropoda; class Insecta; order Diptera; family Glossinidae; genus Glossina; species Glossina fuscipes. The sequence continues at coordinate 2,828,896 of NW_023998431.1, forward strand.
ACGTTTTCTGATAAAAACGTCACTCCTCGGATTTGATTTTATAGATGTCAAGTTTTTTTAGCCACACGTCCATGTGATCCCGTTTCGGTTTTAGTGAAATTACATCTTAGAGATATCCTACTTTTACATCTTCTGTTTTGAATAAAATATCGAATCGAGATTCGAAATTTAAATATTTAAATGGGGTTGGAGTTGAAGTTGAGTAAACTTTAACGCAAAAAAAAAAAAAAAAAAAAATTTCACTTATCGTAAACAGAATGTGACGAGCCTTTTGACCACCACCGAACATACACTTATAAAATGCATTTCCTGAACGACGGGAGAAAAAAGAAATGTAACGGCAGTATAGAAAATAAATGCTGTACGCATACGTATGCGCGGAAAGTGGTTTAAGAAAGTTCCCTGCGAATATTTTGATTTGACAACTCCTTCTCCGTTTGACCGACTATTCATAGCGTATATCAGGCAAATCAGGGCCTTAGCAGATTCCAATTGGCATTTGGAATTATAAAGGCGCAATATTGCCTCAACATTGCCCAGTCGCCTGCCACGACATATTTAAAATATGAAATTTTCAAGCTGTAGGCATATCCAGGTAGACGCAAACTCTATATATGCCTATTATTTCAATATATACTATCCACGTTGATTTTTTGATTGTCCGAAAATATAATGTACATTTCAAAAACAAAATCTTGTTTATTGCTTTAGCGAAATTTGATTGCAGCTATATTGTTTCGTGACTATAAACAAATTTTTAAAAACGTAGTACGGCTGATTTTACAATTGTCAACATCCATGCATATTGACGCATTTTGTTGTTTACTATACAAGAATTTTTGAAACGTGTCTTTATGAAGTTCTCTTGCCCGCTTGTCGGCGCGATTACAACAAATGTGAATGAACGGTGCGCATGTAAAGTTTCCCCTACTGAATGGGTGTTTTGAAAAGTTTAACAAACGCTGCTAAGTTCTAAATTCGTACAGATTTTGACAAGCTCAGCTGCCAACAGAAATAAAATTTCCTTACAAAGCCTCAAAAGAAAGAGGCAAACAAGAAGCATGCACCTCTGTAGTCAACCGCTTTATGTATCATATGCCATGTTTACAGATATGCGGCTGTCATCAAAAAATAAAGTGAACTTTTTTTATAGACTTATGATGAGTATTCATTAATTCTTCCATTATGACTCAACTTCATCACGCTTATCGTCTTCATAACACTCAATTATAATACTCCTTTATCAATTCATAATGTTCAAGGCCACGATAATTTCAAAAAATTTTTAACATAAATAAAATTCGATTGATCGATTGTTTTCGGGTCGTATATATATATATTTATGTCTTGTGTTTCATAACGTCCTGGTAATAAGATATCATTGTTTTATAGATATATCGTTAAAATTAAAAAACTTACTTTGGTATGCTTACAAGAGCACTTATAAGTGCTTCAGAATTGGAATATATTGACATGAAGTTCCATATAATATGCCAGCGACATTACTATCAACTAACTCATAAATAAAATAATTTGATGAGTGCATAGCACGCAACAAGTTTATATGAAAAATGCACCTTGTTTTATTTACACACAATGTGTTAAAAGGTATAAAAATGTATTGAGAATTTCAAAGAAATAAGTAATAACCGAAAATTAAAACATTTTTGATGAGATTGGCTTTTATAACTTCTAGATGCTCTGCTACTTTCAGCCGTTGTGCAAGCGAAAAGACATAATCAAGAATTGAATTCTGCTTTTCTTTGCGATTTTGAACAACAACAATCTAAACAATCCAGCCAAGTCGAAAAAAGTCGCCCCTTTTGTAATTCGTAATAAAAATTTCAAGAAATATATATGAAACTAGAGGATAATAACGTGATTTTATCTGTAGAGCTTTTACTTCGTATTAATGCGGATGCATGCTTGCTTTGCTAGTTATCGCTGCTGTTAATGTCGCTAACGTTGATAACGTAAAGTAGTTTGTTGCCAATTTTATTTCAATGGGTATTAAAATTTTGCTTAAGGACAGATTTTCACTTTTTCTCTTTCTGTTAAGAAGCGCACAGAAAATTATCATAAAATTACAAAAATATGCACAGAACACTATTCAGTGCTTCGTGCTGACTCTGCTGACTTATTTGTATCTTTAAAAGCATTTTATATATATATATATATATATATATATGTATATAGATAAGTATATCGTATGTAACTATAGTTACAACTTACCTGGTAAAAGTGTGGAACATATATTCATATATACATATACGTATGTATATATATATATATATATATATATATATATATATGTATGTATGGATGTGCACGTGTGTGTATGTGTGTAGATATAGACAAGTAATTTAAAATTTTTTTATTGCTGTTGTGCGGTAAATTTTAAAGCTGCAGATAATACAAATCCTTACTCATACATACACTTATATGTGTGTATTGCTGTCAGTTCGTTTTTTATAATTTTTCATCTCTTTACAGCTCTGTTTTCTGTTCCAACTGAAATGTTTGCTTAAGTATGAGTATGTAGAGTGCTGCTGGCTTCTTGCTTCTTTTTTTTTTTTATATCCTTAAATCATGTCGTTTAAAGTTACATCTGCAAGCAAAAGAGAATAACCCACAAACAAATGTTCAAGTAAGTATTCAGAGGTATTCAGATAAACAATACAAAGAGAAAAAATAATTTAAAACAAAAAAAAGGAAAAAAAGTTAAAATAAAAAACATTATAAAAAGATATAGACATTCATTTATATGTACTTACAAATATTTATGCACACAAGCATATGTGGATAGCAACGCATACGCGTAAGTACTTTTGCATTTAAGGTGTCAAAGATCCACATGGATACACATTTACACAATTTTTTTTTTTTTCTTTTTTTTTGAAAAAGAATAAATCCATTACGAAATTAATGCTTTCGGTGTTTTCCATACCAGTAGCAAAAATGACAACAGTAACAGCAACGGCAACAAACAGTGAATCTACAATTATGCTATTATCAGAGCTACCGGTCAACCAAAGCTAGTGTACGCGCGACTATATTAACAGTTTTAAACCATCTATACGTGTCTATAAATTCCACACAGTCAGTGTTTATTGCTTTCATAATAATGGTAGCAGCAACACAATATACAAGACAAGTAACTGAAAAGTACCTATAAAAATATAGAAGAGAAATTTTATCTCGATCTATTTGAATGAAGAGATCTGAACCGTGTTAAGTTGAGGACATAAATAGAAAGGTTGTGAAGTGCAAGTTTTTCTCTTATCGCTCAACATATAAATATGAGGCGTTTTTGGAAAAATTCGGCAGAACTTTCCTATAAATTCAAAAGTGTCCGATAAATTCATTGGATGCATCGTATATTAAACTGGAGCTCGAGAATGCTACAGTGAACTGATAAAAAATATCTCATAGACAAAAATTAATATTACCATCAGATCAGTCACAAATTCAATGTAAACAAAACGAAATGAAATTATGTTGATATTAAAAAAAAGAAAAAAAAAATAAGAAGACGCGACAGCAAACTGGTTATCTTGAATTATGTGATTTCACATCTTCGGAGTTATTCTTCTTGTTTATGGGATGAACAGATCACACATGAAGAAGCCAGAAACAATTGAAATCGTCCGATCAAGGATATTTCATAAACAGCTACAAGTAATATAATCGGCCGTGGCCCAACGTTAAACTCCCTACACCAATTCGTTTAATATATGCATTCCTATAACTACTTTTCAAAATAAAGTCATATATGTGAATTGGGCGAGAAAGTAGCCCGATCCGAACCATTTTCAATAGCGCTCGTTTTTGGGCCAAAGCAGGTCGGTGTATCAAATTTCAACAAAATATGTCATCTGTAGTTTCAATACATTCAACACATGGACATTCATCAGTCGGTCGATCGGTATAATCAGAGATGAGCTTATCTCAGGTCCTTCTTTTGGGTGTTACGATATATTTCATGATGCGGAAAGAATAGTAACCAATATCGAGACTTTCGCAGTTATGCGATAATTTTTGACTAACAAAACAAAAATAACACCTCAAGTATTGTTAGAGTGGGCATATCATGGAGTACGACAAGCTTGTAAATAAATTAGAAAACCTATTAACTTAAACAACTGCCGAAAAGCCTATAGATTGAAGAAACACAATCATTTCTTTAAAGATACTTCCAAAGCTATGTGTTTTGTTTTCATTAATCCAAAACATTGTCTAGACATAACGGAATAAAATTTGCAGATTTATTTACAAAGGGAATAGTTTCTTATTTAAACAGCGTATACAAAATAGCGTCCTCTGTGCTACGTGATTCACTAATGAAAATTACATTTTCTATAAAAGGTTTATTTACGATTGTTCATATATACAGAATATATAATGTATGCTGTTTTAAAGCATCTTCTACTCTTCCTGAGAATCCTTTAAGTTTCTTGTACCGAAAGTAAAAAATAACTATGAAAGGAATAATGTCATGGAAACTTGATGTAAATACCAGCACAAAAAACGAGCAATCTTTGATAATCAAAGTTGAAGAATTGTGGATACCGACTGTATTAACCTAATCAAAATTGGAAAGTGCTTTCTTGGTCCTCGTAAATATTTTTTTTTTATTTTGTTACTTAACTCCTTATCTGAAATAGGTTGACAACAATACATTGATTGACATTAAAACTTTTGTTTCTCACGAGGTTTTTATCTTCTTTAATTGTTTTTCAGCAAATTGAGAAACTCACCAAAAAAAATTTTTTTTTTATTATTGGGTTAATGGATGCTGTTAACCTTCACTGCCAGTAAGAAAGGTTTTTCTTGAAATTTTCCTTGAAATCCAGGCTTTTCGTCAAACGTCGAAACACCGTAAAGACAACCTGTGCGAAAGGAATCTTAACTGGAAACTTATAGCCCAATAACTTGCACACTGATTTCTTACCTTTCTCTTGCAGTAACAGATATCTTTAGGTAGTGTTTATCTTCACTTGAAAATACTCTCAAACAACCTTGCGTTAGTGCGGCTCCATTGAGACTTCCATTACACGGACATAAGGCTGAGAAAGACTCGAACGGAACCAGTACTACTGTCAAAAAAATGTGATCAATACGGCTATAGAATTACACATTTTCGTGATGTTTTTTTCATTATTTCGGAACGCGTGAACTCTAACACGGGCGACTCAGGTACAGCAAAAACGAAAAGTTTTAGCATAAAATTTCCGAGGAAAGAGAATGAGGCAAATTATTAGCAAACAAAGCAGGGCAGTTTCATGCCCCTGGCATTCCAGACAAAGTGTACGTCCGTGGGACATTACTATAGGCTAGATCGAATGAGAGAAGTCGCCCACCTTTACTCAATGTCCGCCCGAGTAGCCGAGCAAATCTCAATGCGATAGAGTTTTCTTTGGTTGTACGCTGTAGCTAGTGCTCAGTCGGTAAAACGATAACACCATCACACTAGGACAGTCGCAAGAACTATTTCCCGATTTCTTTCTCTTTCCCCTCTTTTTCTCTGACGATCACCGTAGTATATGAATAGCAAAAATACAGTGCAGTATCGACATTTCATGTTTCTCCCTAATTTACAAAAAAAAAAAAAAAAAAAAGTAGTGACACTAAAAGCTTTGGTTATAGCCTCGTAAGACCTTCTTTCCTGTTTGTTTTTTTTTTTTTTTGTTCTTTTTGTTGCTAATACAGTTTTGTAGCGTTAGTAAACTTTCTTTTCGTTATTCGGATAGCATATGAATCTCATGTTCATACACTTCATGTCTTCCCTGGGGATTATCCACCAAAGACCTATTTTTAAGGATTATCGTAAGAATGAAAGAACTACTCATTAGTTGAGTGAAATAAGTGACGATCAGAAGAAACGATGTACAGTAAAAGCTCCTTATTCGCGATTTCACTAATCGCGGATGAAAAAAATGCGACCAATTCCCATATTTGCGGCTATAAATTTCTTTATTCGCGATTTTTGAGAATGTAAATAAACAGAATGAAAGGAAACTTATTACTCAATGAATAAAGTATTGTAGCGAAAATCCCAAATCTACTTCATTTCAGCTAAGTAATTTCCTCAAATAAAAAATTGCCTAAAGAGGGAAAAAAATGTTTTTTTATTTTGTCACCTAGGAACGTATCCCCTATAATCCCATATAAATTACCATTCCGTATTCGCGGCATTTTTATGGAACCTATTCCTCGCGATAAAGTTTTATGTATTATACTTGCAATTGTGTAATGAACATACAGATCGTTAGGACTAATGAATCTAATGATACGGGTGTGAAAATTTAAATATATAAAATAGAAAAAAATAAAAAAACTGGAAATATTTTTCTTGAATTAATTGCCAATGAATTCAAAGCAGCAACACGTACGTGTTCGTATTGTTCTTCAACATGTTCAAATTATATTCGATTCAATTTAACCAATTAGTTCAACAAATTTACGCCTACACCTTCACTCAGTAGAGACAGAATGCTTATATTAAAGGTAATTTATTTCCACTTAATTCCGATTTGGTCTCCCGAACACATTGTAATAAATAAAAAAAAAAGAAGTAAAATAAAAAACACACCAGCCAACTAGCGTATGAATGAATAAATGAATTCGAGAGAACGAAAATCCACTCACAAGAAAATTAAGTACATACAGAGATAAATATGTGCACAAACACGTGCGTCGCTTAAATATGAATAGAGAAAAGTAAGCGTAAGGAAACTTTATGAACGACAAATGAAAAATAATTTTTCAACAAAGCGAAGCCAAGCAACAAATTTAAGGTTAATTAACTTTGACACCTTAAATGTCAGTCATTCTATTTATTTGTCTATACGTGTAGGTATATAAAATAAGGAGGAAGTTTTTTAGACACACACATACAACGGTATACATTCAGAAAGTGATTCTACAAGTTAACCTTTAGAAGAAATAAGACATAAGAACACAAAAAACAAAAAAAAAAAAAAACAAAAAAAAAATTGAACAGCAAAAGATTCATTACAAGCATGTACGTCGAATAAGCTGAAATTTAAGGAATTTTTGTGAGTATCAATAATATATTAGGTCGAGAAATAAATTTCTCGAAATTTTGTTGTAAAATTCAATTTTATTGAGAATTAACTTGAAAGTTTAATAATCAAAGTAGCTACCAGCTATGGTCTTTTGCCATTGGCCGGTTAAGTTACGAGGTGACGTAGTCATCGACACTATTTTCCCGTATCTTCAACTTTGCAAATCGGCTGCTCTTCTAAATATGAATGCAATGGTAATCGGAAGAAGACAGGTTTAAAGCGTAATCCATTTGCTGAAGAAACTCCCTGCCAGAGTTAAAGAAGACGTCTTAGGTTGCTTTTGCTAAAAACGGACGGACAATACGAATTTGGTCGTCTTTAAAACAAAACTTGTTTGTCCGAAATCCCGCAAACCATTTTCCAACTCCTTCCTAGCTTATTGTATTCTCAATCCAAGCCAACTAAATCGTCAATTGAGATCCAACTCTTTTCACTATGATATGCATTGAGAGGCGTCCTATAAGCACATGAAACTTATACCGCGCAAGCATCAATGCCCATAAGCTCCCTGTACCCAATACTTCGGCAGAAATTGCATGCATAGTATGTTATGTATGTAACAAATCAAATGGTTTTAAGCGTTTTTAAGTACGCGAAAATAAAGCTAATTTAGATCCACAAAAAAAGTTATAAAGGTTCATGTTAAGATGATATCACACGATAATCATAGGTGCCCTTGTAAGTATCTTAACCGACCGATTGAGATAAATTACGTCAATATGGGTGAAGGCGACACCAAATTGATTTTTTGCTTACTTCGTACCAGTAAAGCTTCTAATAAGAGAAAACATTTGAACGGACGTACCGAAGGCTAAACTGGCTTAATATCTTTACCCAGGATATAACAGGATATAATATATTTGTAATATGTACATAATCAATCTTGCATATTGCGCGCACACTCTGACATTGAAGTGGTAGAGTTAGAGTCCAATTCTGAAGAAAGTCAGCGTTTGAGTAAAAGATCTTTCATACTAAGTTTGGTATTGAAAGTAGTAGACTTTTGATCTTCGTTATGAATGGCAAGAACATGCATTGCTATAATAGACCCCGACAGTATTTGAACAAAATTCTCTACTATCTCTTCGCTGCAATGACAGATCAAGCACTCTTTTATGTATATCTTAACTAAAAAATTAATAATAATAAAAGAAGGTGAATATATAAATTATATTGACTGCGTAATCCTGCAGAATCAAAGGAAGTGCCGTTTAAAATATGGTTCGAATGTTTCAATGCACTGCTGGCAATGTAAATGGCACTTTAGAAACAAAATATGCCAACCCTTGTAGTCGTGTGATTATGAACAAATCATTTGGTTAGATTCAGATAGTGGTTATTGCTTGGCTAATATGACATCGGTTTAAAGAGCTATACGGACGTGCTTTCTCAAGCACTGAGTGCTGTATTACAAAACTCAACACAGCAATGATTTAAGTGGCGCTTGTGGCTGGCATACTCTACTTTTTTTCAGAACAGTATTTAAAAATTTCTTTCAATTTACGATTATCTTTTGAACCGTACTTTCGAATTTCTTATTTATATTTTTTCGGTCGTTGTACGCGTTTTCTATGCTTGATTGTTTTCTACATATTTCGTATATATAACTGACATTTAGTGCAACAATATCGTTTTTCATAGTAGATACATGTTCTACAAGAATCAACTTTAGTTTATCATGCCACAAAGAAAATTTTAGATATTTTTTGTGCTTTTTTTTTTATATCTAATAAGGTAACCGATCTGTTATCCAGAATTAGAATCTTAAGACTTTGATGCCGTCTGTAAAATGGGTTACAACAGAAAACGACATGAAAGTCTATTTTAAAAGTAAATTAAATCGGATTTCATTAGCATAGGACCCGTAAAATCATGCAATTTGAGCTAGAATTTGCATAATTCGCAGTATTCACCAATCAAACTAACTTGGTAAAAACAATACACTGCCTTTATTGGGCTATTCAATTTTAAACTTACATGAGGATAATATGCTTATGCTCTTATGCTCTTAACTCATCAATTTTTAATATGAAAAAATGCTTTAATTTGTTTTTGTTTAAAGACTACATTATATACAAGGACATGAACAAAAAAATTTTTAAAATTCACATCATACAAATATATATCGATTATTTTTATCCTTTTTTTGCCAATCTTAGTATGTGTGCACTTAGCTATTAAATATTTAATCAACCTAAGAATTATTTGCAAAATAACAATTCCATAATCGAATGTCAATGTTACTATCGAAAAAATGAAAACAAAACGATTTTTCTACGTGAAAATGATTTATATGAAATAAGGTTCGAAACAGTTTTATCCTCGAGAAGTCAGCTTGCATAGAATATCTTTATCTTTGTACAATATTTTCGCGATAGATAAAATTTTCAGAAATGTCATAAAACTTTTGTGGCATTGAGTCTATTTAAAGAATATATGTGAAATGCGAAAATCGGAGAAACATTACTTAGCACTTGTCAAAAACCTGCAATATATCGATAGTAAAGTTGGTATGTACGACCGCCAAGTGCTTTTAATGCCATCTTCAGAATTTTCGACAAGTCGAAAAAAAATGCAAAATCTGTTGCACAAAAGCAAGCGCTCTCTCTCTCAGATGAATGAAAGAAACTCTTCACCAATTTCTGTTGTGCATGTTGAGAGCGGTGGTTTCTACAAATTTGTGAATGACTTTCTCCACTTTCAAAACAAGAGGACAAAAAGTTTTACTCTCTTTTTAAAAGGTCGGACCAAACTCGAATTGATATAATATATCGTCCGTTTAAATTCAATGAATTTAAGTGACAGTAACAAATGTATAGCAACACTACAGATAGCACCACATGATTTCTGGATAGTACCATGTTTCAAACGATACATGCCAAAATTAGTTTGCAGCTTGCTGTGGTTTTAGTGAGACTAGTTTCGCTATCCTCGAAACGATGCCAATCTCTGAATTTCGTTAATTGAGCAAATGTTCTTGTTGAAAAGATTAAACCACACTTTGTGTGTGGTTTGAAAATCTTAAACAAGGCCATGTGGACACCGAAGACTCTAAACGCTCTAGTCGCCCGAATTTAGCAAATTCTCAAAAAAACTTTAAAGAAAAGCACAAAATAGTTTTGGAAGACTGAAAAGTGCCTTCGCATGAACATTCATCCCTAAGAAAGGTCTGTTCGAATTGAGCGGCGCGTTCTCTCACCTTTGACCATACGTAAGAACGTTTTGGAGTCAATTAGCTGAAATAAATAGGATTCTCGCATGGGATACAAAATATGAAATCGACAGTATAATCGACAATTAGCCGAGTAGACGACAGCAGCCGGCAAAAGTCCACTGGGAAGGTGATGGCGTCGACTGGGATCTTGAAAAGGGGCAAAGGATCGCATTATAACTGCGTTTGAATGATGGAATTGCGAGAAGCAACAAGTTAGACCGGAGAATTATTGAGTGATGTAATGCAGTAAAAAGCAAACAAACATTGAGGAATTCTAGCTGGGCAATAAAATGAGTTCATCGATTTTCTTTTGGTCTTTGAACTAAAGTATTGAGTTAAAGTAACTCATTTTCGCATTGAAAGTGATTTTGTAATCTTCATCAACCATTCGGAAATGAAGAAACTTGCTCGAACTTTTTTTGCTTTCCGCGCGAATGATTCTAACAGTTGCAGAATAAATTTAGCATCGTGGTATTATTTTGAGTTACGAATGTTCCTCTCGAATCGGTTTGTTATCGGTTAATTATCGTAAGCAGGCTTCAGGAAACATAATTTCATTGTTTGCTTCAAAAAACGGCGCTATATGATCTTGGTTTTGTTGATAGAAATTGCATTACTCCCATTTTTCATAATCCGCCATGATTCAACAGCGTTTTTTTGAAAGTGAAACAGAGTAAGTGACGTCTCCCATATTTGAGATGGTTTTCTTCGCATATAAGCTGGTGTATTGCAAGCTAAAAAAAAGTACGTTGCTCACTGCTGCTGTGATATGACTTATAATGTAACGTAAGGTCAAAAAATAGTGCTTTTACACCGATATGTTAAGCTATTGTTCAACGCGACAGAAAGTGGTCCTTACTGCTGAGAACCCATACATTCATCTTCGAAATGAATTTTTCGTTCACGTTGTTGAGTTCACTATAATTTAAGCCTCGCATAAGCTTAGGATATAACTCGCGATTTTCGTATTAACTTTTCCTTTCCTAAATACTCCCAACAGATGCAATAACCACTAACTATGCATACGGAAAGAGTGGAAAAAATGAGTACTCCCTTCAACATACATACACTTTAAATGTCACTGAACTTGTGCATCACGCAAATACCAACGCTTAACAAACACACAAATAGTATCCTTTTTACGATTTTATAGTGATTGTGCAAAAATTGTACCTCGTTATTCGTTTTGGTTGTAAACTCGCAAAACAAAAAGAGAAAACGAAACCTGAAAAGCGCTTAAACAGGTAAGCAAATGATATTCAGCGGCTAAGGCCGAATCTTTTAGATCCTTTTACCTTTTGCTTCAAATTGGAGAACGTAAGTAAAAATTCTTATTGCTATATCTGTTACAATTTACGAGTGATGATGGAAAAAACCCAATTTTTTGGCTTTTGACAAACGAAGATGATCTCAGTTTATGTTGCACTCTAGGCGTATCGTTTTGACGATTTCGCTCATTTTCAAGACTCATCTGCTCGGAATAATTTCCACTGCGGCCAGGACAACATTTATCATAAACAATATTAAGATGAATTGATGTATAAAGATGGATAGAATATAAAAGGATACACTTAAATTGACTCGGAATTGAGTACTTATTGATCAAGAATATATATATATATATCTTATAAGATCTCTGAAATATCGTTCAAAGGGTCGGAAACGTTTTGACAATATGAATACGCCACTTCCTACTCGAGAGATAGGGGATACCAATATTCTGCAAAACTCTGACACATTTGGTAAGTGTAGAATTTTTGATGTACTGTAAGCTAACAATCGCAAAGGGTGAAAAGATATATGTTAACGAATAATAAAAGTTATTGTAAAAGCTTCAAAGTTATAACGCTAAAATTTAGAAAAGAAAAAAAATTTGTTTTGTACTTTATTGCATTTCTGTAGCACAGGTTAACTCAAACCGCCCTCTTAAGATATTGTATTGTATTTTTAACCAAAGCCAAAAACACCTGAAACAGAAACAAGAAACTTATGCCATTAAATTGTTTTCATTCAAACGGATTAAAGATTAAGGGCCTTATTCTCAGAATAACTGATCTGCTATTGTAGACCAAGTAACAAAATATTTTTAGATGTTGTCTTAAAAAGTTCGAGAAAATGCCACAAGCACCATTTAAATTACCTTCGTTTTTAGGTGTTCAATGCGCTTCCTTATAGCTCTCCACAAGCTCTCAATCAATTGAATAATTGATCCGCATGAGTGGCCGAGTAGGCAAGGAGTCTCGACTAAGAACTCAATGGTCAAATCTCAACTACGATAGAGCTGATAACATCAGATGCTACTGCTTTTAGAGTTAAGTCTCTCAATTTATTTCTCTGGCTTTTGAATTTATTTCTCTAGCGTTGCTTATCTTGAGTTAATTGGCTTAAAACCGACATCATTGAAAGACGACCACTATCTTGAACAAACCGAGTGTTTGATTCATAAGAAGTTCTTAAATAATCTCTTCGATAATCGAAACCGGTACACGACTACATGGGTTGGCATATTTTGCTTTTAAAATGGTGATTAAATTTACAGCAGTATATTGCAGTATTTCTTACAAATTTTTTTAAAGACCATTTCGCTTAATTCCGCAAGATTGTGCTTATTTCTTTATTTATGTACATTTAACGCGTCGAAATTAAAAAAATATTTCCTTAATGTTTCTACATAATTGTGTACCAGTGCAGTTAAAATAACTAATATATACATTTTTTTTTTTTTACATCTTTTTAGACGTACATCTCTAATATCGTGGCAGTAGAATTCTTTGTCATTTTTTTGTCATTGAAAATTTTTCTACTATCATAGAGAATTAGGGCATTTATTTTGCTGTTGTTCATTGTGCGTTTCTAAGACAATTCGGACTCTATCTCTATTTGTCGTGTTGTGTAGCTTTTATCACGTTATTTGAGAACTTTTCCGAATCCTGCATTTTATCTTATGTTTTATATTTAATTTCTGATCTCTTATATTTTCTACATTTAATCATATTACTTGCATCGTATATTTTATGTCCTATGCCCCATATCTTATATTATATATGATACATCTTATATGTTGCGTGATATATCTTATATATATAAATATATATTATGCGTTACGTCGTATATCACATCAATCTTAATTCGTATATTGTATCTTATCTCGCATATCTTACATCTTATACCGTACGTATCGTGTACTCTCATCTCACGTTATATATTTTATATCTTATACTTCACATCGTACATCTTATGTCTTACCGTATGCCTTATATCTGATTTGGTATGAATTTCTTCTTAATTAATAGGACAACAAACATGTTTAAGATCAGCCCAGGCTAAACTAAGCTAATTGTTTAACAAAAATTTCCATTGTATTATATTTCTCTTATTTAATAACTAATTTAATATATCCCGTCTTGTCGAATGACTAAACTATACAAAAAAAAAAAAAAAAAGGATGCAGAATAAAATAAAAATGAAATAAAAATACGAGCACCAAATATCCTTACTTATACTATGAGTGAAGAACACAATCAAGCCGTCGTTGTACATGCACAAACGTGTAGTGCAGAGTGCTAAAACTTGTTTTAGAACTTCTATTACGCGTGAGTGAATTTACATTTGCAATACACAAGTTAGCTGTCGGAAAAATTTTTAATACTTATGTCCTTAGAAGTCTTACGCTGTTCTTACTTCAAATGAATTTAATCATCATATGTTGCTGGTGCAATAACAGCAAAGAAATTGCGTATAGTCTGCAACGAATTGGAAGTCACTCTCAGCGCCAAATCCAATAGATTATAGTAAGAAATTTCTTGGACATTAACGCTTTATATATATATATATAATCTTGAGGTATTATTTTGGCTTACTCAAAATAATGACTTATATTCTTAAGCCCTTCAGAGATGTTAGCATTCAATTAGGAAATATGCGTTGATATCAAAGCCTAAACTGCTATGAAAGCTCCTTTAGATTGTTCGAAACTCGGTATTGCCTTGTAATTCGGCTAATTTGAGTAACTAACGCCTGGGCGAACTCAACGCGTTTACATAGCGATTAGTTAACCTACACGTTCATGTATGTAAGCGTTTCACTCTTCGTTAACTGGCAGTTGTATACGTAGCCATGGAATTAAGTTGAGATAACTTATGAAAACATTACATACATTTTAGGGTTTTATTAAATCAACGAATTATTTTTTCTCCTCTTTTGTTCCATTTTCTTCTTCATATTTTTATTTTTTATTTTTTTTTTGATTTAAGCATTTGCATTACCTGTCATCATAATTCTCATATGTTGGGTCGAGTTTTTCATTGCTTGTTTTATTTTTTCTACGCTATTTATTGTTATTACTGCAATTTTTATTTACTTGGTATCGCAATTTTATTCAGCTTTAAAGTAAAAATATTTTTCGCTTATCAAATATTCGTTTTTTCTCATTTCTCTCTTCTATAAAATTCATTTTTCAAAGCTGAATTGTTGCGAAATTTATTGCAAAATTTATAACAGAATTTCATGTGACACATTCATAACAGAGTTAAGTGAAAGAAGAAAAATAAAAGTATTATACAGTAAAACGCCCACTATTCGAGTTTATCCTCTACTAACTAACACCACATAAAAGTCACATGTAAATGTCAGTATTATGCAAATTTTTTTTTTTATTTAATAAGGACGTACTTTTAGTTTAGTTTAGTTGCTTATATGCGTTTCGCGCTCAAATATTTCATTTCATAGTTTTGCTAGTTTATTGCGTAGAATGCAGTTTCGAAACAAACCCAACATTTTAATACATTTATATATAAAGATGAACGTGCGTAAGTGTATTTAAAGCTTTTCGTTACATTCGTTACAAAGAAACGTTAAATTTTGTTTATGTAAAATGTTTAATTATTCAAGTAAATTTCCGAAAGTTAATTGCATGACTTTTCATATATGAAATGATATAGTTTATCCCTACAATGCTATTAACTATTATATGCCCCCGTAATAAGTTTACACGAGACCTACAGTGCTGTTACCTACTGAAACGTCTCACAATCTCACTCACAATCATTGTCGTGATACATTCAAGGAGCGAGCAGAAACTCCCCCCATCATGAGCATATCACTGAGTCGTTAAACCTTCACTTTTCAATAATTTTACTGAATTGCAGACTTTGACAGATAACAAGCAGTTATACAAGTCTGCAATTCTAATAACTGAATTAAAGATCCCCACGTGAATTGGACACAGAACGGCATAGTTCCTAGGGAGATAGCCGCGCACTCGATAAACTTCTTTCACATAATGAATCCAAACCCCTCAGTTTCTTGGTATAAAAAATAAATAAGACAACCACCTATATGGAAATCTTTGTCATCATAATTATAGACTGATTTTGAAGTGTCAGTTAATCAGGCGTTTCTTTTTTGCCCAACACTCTGTGTGCATGTCTTTAATGCAAACAAGTATAAACAGAGCTACGTATTATAAATGGTTTGCCTGTCTTTCTGCTGTATAAGCGTGAAAATTATATTCCGTGAAAAACAATTAATGTGTTTCTTAGCAGTTTCAGTACATAATCACCGGAAATGGGACATATATACATTTACAACATGCATAAATTAATTTGGATTAAAAATTTTCCTCCGGATTTAAGTTTTAATCTCACAATTTGTGGTAAATTTTTAAAAAAAGCTATAAAGGCGGTTACCTTACGCCTTACGACGGGATTAGGTCGCAGTTGTTTACATTATTTAGCGACATGGGCAATAACGTGCTTTTACGTTTACACATTTATATCATTTAATTATTTATTTAACATATATTTTTCCAGAATTATTAAAACATAGATTAAAATTTCTCACACTTTAAGTGTCTAGGAGAAGTGTTTCCAGTGAGTTATTTAATCGTTATATTAAAGCAAAAATTGCCATTTTCGTGTTTATTCAAATATTCTAAAGCATATATCCAAGGATTGCGCGCATATGCTTTCCTAAATAAATTTATAGGTAAGGAAAACGTCTATCACTACTGCCACTTACTAAGATAACTAATAAAGAAAACTTTTCTTTAGTATAATAAAATTTTATTTTTATATCCATCACCATGGGATAAAGGGTATATTCATTTTGTCAAAACGTTTGCAACGTTAGTTTGTTCCTTTGTTTCGGTGCTTTTACACAATATAATAGGTCAAGTCAAGTAGTTGTCGTCTTTCCTCCCTCAAATTCATCATTGGACACAAGATTTTGTTATCGTAAAGGCTTTTAAAACCGATATTTGCCTACTTGTCCTATTACATAGTTATGTAGATGTAGATGAAGAAACTTAAACTAATTTGGTTTAAATATTTCCCAAATTTTTCGTTTCAATTGTAACAAGAATGCGTTTTTGATCGTACGTTAACGAACGCGACATTCCTCCATACAAAGTTGTTTGTATAGAATTTTTCGTCTAAAATATTAAACTTAAACAGGCTCGCAGTTCTCAAGAAATTTATATTCCGGTCTAATCAAAGCAAATGACAAACTCATAGGTATTTACCTACAACTCTTTAAACTATCGAACGTATATAAGAATAAGAGAGTTTCTTCCATTGACATATCGTCTCATTAGGAAATTTCTTGGTTCAATTCTTTCACTCTTTATGCAATTATCAGGGCACTTCTACACGATTGCGTAATTACTAAGCGTTCATCCGCCCAGAAATGTCATATCCTGACTATACATTTAGTTATTTAATTCCGTTTCGTATGCCAGGTACAATTTTCTACTTCAACATTTTATTCCGGTGTCGGTCTAAATTATCTGTTACACGTCGATGTTGCTTTTCCCCTAACATATATTATTTGCTATGCGCTATTGATTTAATATCTTTGGGATCTACGAATTAATTAGTCGTTGTTGCTTAGCTTAAAATGTATAAGTTGCTCATAGTTATGCTTGAAATATGTTTGTTTACGCTTTCATCTAATATCGTGAGGCCAGTAATCGTTTACATATTAACTCAATTTAATAATGTACACTCGTTCCTCGTCTGCTGCCAGTACTAAAATAGTTAAGGTAAACAGTTCAAGTCTGCACAGCTATTTGTTGCTTGCACATGTCAGCCAGCATTTGCAATGCCTTCAATCCGTCCATAATCAATTTTACTTCCAATATAAATGTTAAGCAATGAACATTTTTATAACACGAAATTCTGAAATTTTGTATAGTATATGGTATATATATATATATCATTTAAAAATGATCGCAATAAATGAAGCCTTGATGAAAATGAAATATTAAAACACCTAAGAAAAACTATATTCGGTGTATGGGGCCAACTATGCCTATGGCTATGGGGGCTATAACTAAAACATCAAAGAAAATGATATTTCGAAACACTATAACATTGGCTAAGCGTAACCGACTTTTTTCCATCCTAATGCAGTTGTGGTAGTATCACTCATGAAATATACAAAATTTTTATACCCATGACTGAAGGATGAAAGGTATCTGTCAAAACGTTTGAAACGCCCAGAAGGAGGCTTCAGAGACGCCACAAAGTATACGTACTCTTGATCAGCATCAAATTCTAAATCGATTTAAGCATGTCCGTCTGCGTAGAGTCTGTTGTAAACATTCTCCTGGCCACACAAATGAAGCTATCGACTTCAAATATGGCAGAAACATTGAAAGTTTTTGGGCGCCGGTTAGTGTGTTGAAAATTAGGCAAATCGGTCGAAGGACATGCCCGCAGTATTACGTAAGATGAGAACAACTCTGCTTTTCAAAAGGAATAAAAAAAATTGTTTTACACCCTACTCACAAACGGTGACGGATGCACGTGAAAAAATTTTAACGCATATTCTATAGGCGTTGTTGTAAGAAAAACGGAGAAGATTGACCACGTCTAACCAATCAAACAAAATTTAATTTTTTTTTCAATGCATTTATAAGGCGCAGAAACAAGCTTCAAAAACCCCATAAACTCTATAAATTCTTGGCCAGTTTGAAATTTTGAATGCAGCATGTACATCTATTCATCTGTCTATCTGCCAAACTGTGTATTATTTGTGGTAACCATTCTCCCGTTAGCGAAAGTGAAGGTATCGCGTGCAAATTTGCATCAAAATTTCCAAATGACGAACTGGCGCACATGCCTCAAAATCTAATACAGATCAAGACTATATATGTCCTTCGTGGAGTCTTTTTAGCATCCCTCGTGGTGCAACAGGCAAACATTTTGACATCTTGAGTATGATCCCTTCCTTTGGTGGTGGGCACAAAAACAAGCAGAATGTTGGCCACTTCACATATTACCCATCTTGTGGGTAAAAAAAATACATTTGCGGTATTTTACTAATTGTGGAGAAATAAATACAAGATCACTCATCTAGTTTTCTCTCCATCTCTTTTTGCACCGTACTTAGCTCGTGATACAGTTCTTGCGAATATATACAATATTTAATAGGATTTGAAATAGACGCAACTTTACCGATAGATTCAGAATTCTAAGTCGATATAAGCCTCTCTGTCCGTCCGTCGATCCGCGGTCTTGTTCTCAATCTACTGCTTGTAATTTTCGAGATATTTGGATGAAATTTATTATACTGTAAAGTATAAATCATTATTGAACTTCTTCAAGTCGTTATTCAACCCCTTTTTAAATTCGTACGAATGAACTGCGGTTTTTTAGGATTGTGCAGGTTTTATTTACAAAATTAGGAAATCTATTTACAAATTGTTCACAGGAACATGTATTTACAACGCTTTAATTCTCGTTCTGGTCTTGTCCTTTCGAATATTGCAATTCAAATCTGTTGACTCGACTCACTTTCGGCTGACCTTTTGACTCGCTTACAACCTTACTTGCTATTCTACTTATTACCATTACCTAATTTCATCGCGACATTTTTAATCCGCTAATTCGTTTTTCCGCCAAGTTTCAACCAATTGATGCAAATATTTTCGCCACTTATCTGTTGCTTGACGTTGGTAACGCGCTATGAATCGTATTTTTAGCAAATCGACTAACTTTCATGAAAACGCAAATTATTAATTATGGCATTTTCGTAACAGAACCGATAATCGATTTTTTAACTTAAGGACGAGAGCGCTTGAAAATTGATTGAACCGGACCTCTTCTCTAACCATTCGCTTATGACGCTTCAATGGGGGGAGTGACCGACTATTATGTTTCTACTTTTTTTTTTTCACTACTTATGTTTTCGTCATCCTCGTAGAATAGGGGCAAATTAGTTCCAACATTTTTTTAAACCGCATTCAGAGGTCCACATTGAAAGACTTTTGAAGTACACCGTAAGATTGCAAAGAAATCGGAGCCTTTTTGTGAGGACAATTTTCTTTAGTGAAAAGTTGAAGATCGACAAAAACAAGCAAAGAAAAAGCGCTTACCATATTCTAAATAATGTTTTTATTTTTCTTATATTCATCTAATAAATTTCGCTGAATGAATATCGTTTTAATTAACATTTATGCTTTTGTAAATACATTTAAGGTGAAAGATTCTTCCCGAAGGCGCATATATATGACTTACTTTTTGCTTATTTTAGGTTATGTAAGTTACATTAAGCTGATGGTATTAATAAATATCTTCTCAAGTGATTGTATGTAAACTCGGAGCAAATGTTGAAAAATGCACTAAAATAGGGACATTAATTAATGATTTCTTATAATAAGACATGGGGTTCACTCTGACAGTTGGCAATTGTCGCTTGTTTTAGAGGTGTCATGGCATACAAACGAGCAAAATGTGTTAGTTTAACAGTCAGACAGACACTTCGTTTCGAAGCACTGTTGGCACCAACACCAGTTAGTCACTTAGTCGTTCAATCGTTCAGTCGTTCAATCGTTCAATCGTTCAGTTAGCCCGGCAGTCAACCAGCCAGAGTCAACAAGTCACTTAGCTAGTCAACGAGTTAAACCATCCGGCACCAACGTCTACTCAACGTTTATACTTATAAAAGTAATTAATTAGCGCAGCGTATAACGCGTCAACTCAATATAATAAACAACACTTCATCGCTAAACATATATATATATATATATATATATATATATGAGTATATATGACTGACTATACGTGTGCGTATTTGTAAACAAATAAAAGTTTACGAGAGTGGCATGAAATTTTGATTAAATAATAGAACATTTTCTTTCACATTAGCCTTCTTTTTAAGTAAAAAATTTATACCCAATTATAAACTATTGCCTATGCGTAGACTTTTATGCAAATATAAACATAAAAAACAAAAAAAAAAAAACAAAAAAAAACAACAACAAAGAAAGGTTCAGTTTCGTAGTCCTCTACAATATATACGCAACTATATACCGGCATTAAAATGCATAATTCTGAACAATATTTGCACTTGTGAGCACAAGTATGTTTATTTCACACATAGTCATACAAAGGCGATTCGTTCGAAGGAACGTTTATATACGTATGCACCTTACAAAGCTATACGTAAATGTGTGCACAATACGCAGACTAGAGATAAGTAAAACTGTTCAACCAAAAAAGTGTGCGTAGGCTTTCTTGTCGAAATGTGATAAATAGAAAAGAGCTAAAGAACATATGTACGCATAAAGGCATATATCAACTGTGTAAACTGTACAACGAGTTATGCTCAAAATTTCATACATTACGACGAAAATAATTGTTTGCTTTAGTCTGAAATGGACAGTTTTAAGAGTTTTGCAAATGGTACTATCCAAGCAACAATGTGTTTCTTAAAGGAAAGTTTGATACAACGTTAGCCCTGACACGAACGCTTTGACTTTCCAAGGTTGTAAAATTGCAAAGAAAATTCCCTTTATTTAAAATTTGATAAATCAATTTAGCAATCCACGTAATGCTATCCGATATTAAAGATCCTCGGACCCGCAAAAACCGTTTATGTCAAAATATCGTCGTTTCCTCTGTGGAAATATGCGCAGTTCGATAGAAATTTAATTTAAACGAACTTGAATGTAAATATTAAAGAAAAATTATCTTTATAAGTACAATTAACTATTTATCTTACTTCGTTAGATGTTAAAGAATATAATCTTCTGGTCAATAGACAATAACTCTTGAAAGTTGCTGAAAATTATTTGTATTCATCTATCACAATAAGGTTTCCGAGGTAAAAATTATTATTAGTTTACTTAGATGAAAACCTTTTTCATTTTATTCATTTATTATAACAATTAAAGTACAAGTCAGACGGCATTTGTGACGCTGTCATGTAGTTTCCAACATCAAGGTCTAATAGCTAAAAAAATACCTCACCTAAATAGAAGTCTGAGTACGTACAGTGATGCGTCGACTGCTCTTCGGTGCCTTCGCCGTAAATCCAATATTACAGTGGAGCGGACGATAGATATAAGCAGAAAATAAAAAGCCTTTATCAATACAAGAAAGGAAGTTTCACTGTAAATCTTAACATGATGCTTAAATAATGTGCTTCTTGACAGGAGATATTTGTTTCATTTTTAGGAATGAAATAATCAGTAGCTGTAGCAATAAATTCAACGTCTTAGTCTAAAATTGGGAAAGCTTAACAACTAAACGTAAACTTGTGAATCTAATGATTATCTCATTGTTCTCAAGGCATAAAAAATAATGCTACTTCGAAAGTTATGATAATGCTGTCGTTTAAAGGTAAACTGCTGGCCTTATCAAAGACAAGAAAATAAAGTTTATTAAAACATTGCCATATGCAAAGAGATCGCCATGAACCGTTAGGCTAAGGCTTGTGCTGTACATTACACAAACTAAGAAGTGGCAACGGAACATAAACAAAATCTTGAGTCAAGAGTCTAATGGAATTTTTGATCTCTTAGGGCTTAAAGTAATGAACGAACGTACAAGAGAAACTGCTGCTCGGAATAAGCATCGTTTCGTATGATAAATTTTTTTTTTTCGACTTGAATACACACGAACATATATATTACCTTGTGTTTACCCTCAAATGCATGTATGTATGTGCAGAGTTCAAAACAAATTAAACAATTTCTGGTTTTACATTAAACGAAGTTAAACAAAAAAAAAGAAAAATTTTTCTTTTCGTTTTTAGAATTGTTTGTACAATAAACAAAACGTACACATAGCCTGAAACTTGGGGACTACGTAGAGTACAACTTAATTTTACCTCATCATTTTTTCGTTTCCGGCCAAAACATTTGATGATGTTAACGTTGCGTGTTTCACGCGAAACTGCTACTTTATATAACTGACGTTGCTACATAGCCCACAACAATTATAACAAATAAATCCACATTCATAATATGAATGCATCTATGTGTGGTTAACATTTTCAAGAATAACGAATCCACACATAAGCACATATACATTTATAAGTCTTTAGGAACAACGAAAACATAATAGCAATGCAATGGTTTAATAGACACCCCAACTGAAGTTTTTGTAAACAATGAAAAGAAAGAACAACACTCTCTTCTCTCATGCAAGGGAATAAGAATAACTAAATAACAACAATAACAACAGAAAAACATTATCAACAAACTAAAAGTAATACAATATATAAATATGTATATATAAATATGTAAACATATATATGTGCACAGGCATATGCATGTACAATAGATTAAAAAAATATTTTCATTAAATTCCTTAAGAGTTTCTACTATATTTTTATTTTTTTTTTTTTGTTATTAACGTAAGCAAAAAGAAAGGTTATTACATATAATTTTATCATCCTATCCACTAAACGAAAGCAAAACGGCACACACGAATACCTTCTGTATCACAGGCACATATTGACGACCTCACAGTATGAGGCGGTAGGACGCTACGGACTAACTCATACGGCGAAAGCCCACTGAAGAAAATACGAAAAATCTGGGTTATTGTAATCTAAGATATGGTCTAATGGTAAGAGATGAAGAAAGAGAGAGAGACATACAGAGAGAGAGAGAGAGAGATAGAGAGAGCGATAATATGTGATTTTGTGTGGAGATATTCTCGACACTACTGAAAGAACGCTTTAAATTTTCGTGCAGTTTTTTTAAGTACGAGTTAGAATTTCGATAAACACTTTACAACCTGTAGTAATATCAGAAAAATGCTAAAAAACTGTTTTGTTTTGTTTTTTTAATTTACTCGGATCATTTTTGGTCGCAGTTTGTCGTTAACCTTTGCATAAAATAAAATTTCTTCATCTCTGAAAACAGAAATCGTTTTATCGCTGCTAAGTGGAATCTTTAGATGATTTAACCAGATCGGTAGAAAGAACGGGAAGAAGAAAGAAATATTAAGAATTACGGCCGGAATTTATCAAGACAACGTATAAACGGTTCAGAAACCGTTGTTTACGAAGCTTGTCGAGGACATCATGATTGATATATGGAAAATTGAGATCTGCAGCACTTTTCTCTTTGGAAAAGTTTTTAAGCCAATATAAAGATCTTAGGTTAGGCTATGCGTAAAATAATGATTTCAGGAATCAACGGAAACAATATTTTAAGCGCAACTTTTGCCTTCTACATAATTGCCCATAATCTGTGTGTTACGACGTTTTATTCATTCGGCCATTTTGGATTTATACATAAAAATTTTGTTGCTGTATAGCATAAGAATTAATGCAAGGTGAACGCTAAATATTTGTACTTCATAAACTGTGAAATGCAGACGCGAAATGTATTCATTTCCTGCTTTAACACCCGAAATTAATCGAAGATATACTGCTTATGTACACTGCTAGTGTACATAAAGTATACTAATGTATACTCTTAATGTACATAGAACATACTAAAGTGGGAAAACGTTTAAAACATGCCATAAAATAAAAAATTTCAAAAATTGCATTTATTGCACAGTAAAAGTATTATATTTTTCAAATTATCATCATTAGTATTGACCGCCTACAGCAAATATATGTCGTTACCTTAAGTTTTGCATAGAACATAGAATAATAACAATAATAGTACAATAAATAATACAAGTCGTAGTAAGAGCAAGGGTGTGAAGTTATATTTAAATATAACTAGCAAAGACACAAACTAAAATTTTTTACAGAGCTCTGTAAAGCCGGTAACAGAATTCTGTTAAACGAAGTCTCGGAGGGATTTAACTCAAAATACAAGTAAAATAGAAGTTTTCGCAAATTTTTTTGCAAATTCTTATAAACAAAACATGACTTTATGTAAATTAACTAATATTCGAAACCAAAACTTTTTTACACTATGCCATAAATGAGGTTGATAAAGCGAAAGTTTACGGAGCTACTGTGACCAAACCATGTCCCTTGAAAAAATGAAACCAGCACAGAGTGAATCCTCTATTAATAGCCTTTCCAACGGTGTCCGGGTTGTATTAAGTTTTGCCCCAAAAATTTTTTTATGGGACTTTGAAAATTACCATACTTAATATAATGCGGGCTAACATATAAGCAAACTTTGAAATGTCGCTGTGGGCAAACCATGCCCTTTGAAAAAATGAAACTAGG